>NC_046154.1:30391970-30418585 GCF_011064425.1 Rattus rattus
ATGGCACTGTTTATATCTGAAATTACAAGAATTCTACAAGGGCCAAAGAGCAGAGCAATGCTTCCCCCAGGATAAATTCAGGATTAGAGGTGGAAGAGCAATATGGCCTAGTGGTCAGGGGCACGGCCTTGACAGCATGTTCTCATTAAAGTGCTTTATTTTTCATTGTTTACCTTGGGCGGGCTACTCCATTTAGTTGCACTTCCTTTTCCACGCCTATATGATAGAAAACAATTATATGATCTTCTATAGGATGATAGGAACAGAAAAGGCCACAGATGGGAACAAGTGACAATCAGTGGATGAATACTGGTATCTCTTCATAGTTTCACTTGAAGATGACACTTGCTTATAGTTTTTAATAGATGGTATCCCAAGCAGGTATGGGAAACTCTTCACTCAGCTGCCTCACATTCCCTTAGGGCAGCCGCTGTCACGGGTTCCCACTAGAAACTCTGAAGAGATACTTTGTATATTGGCAAACACATGTGTGATAGTCCGTCTGTCTCTCATCTGTCCACCCATCCGTCCATTACTCTGATTTACCCAGCTACCATACCATCTATCACTGATCTGTCACTCATTTACAGCCTTCCACTCCCAGAGAGAGAGAGAAAGAGAGAGAGAGAGAGGAAGAGAGAGAGAGAGAGAGAGAGAGAGAGAGAGAGAGAGAGAGACATGGTCTTACTAAAGGAAGTGTGTCATTGAAGGTAGGTCCTGAGCTGTTAGAGGTCTGCCTCACCCCTATCTGCTCTCTGTTCCTTACTCCAACAAGGCACAGTAGGAAGAGTTCCAGGTTCCATACTCCTTGCACCATGGATCTATCTGCTACTATGGTAGACTGTGTGCCTTCAAAACTGTGAGCCAATAGAAATCTTTCCTCCTTTAAGCCAGTGCTTGTCAGGTACTTGGACACAATAAGAAAAGTCACCACTGTGAGGGATGCAGAAGGCATAGGGAGAGGGAGAGCTCACCAGATGACTTAGAGTACAAAGGTATGCTGGGACGTTCACATTGTAAGCTGGGACGTTCACACTGTAAGCTGGGATGGGAGCTGCGGCAAGCCGAGAGCACCTTCAGGCAAATGAGTAGTGCACTGCTGAGCAAATGCAGCCTAGAGCATGAGGCTGGGAGCTGGAGACGGAACCCCTTCTCTGATAGATGACCCAATTAGGATTCGGCTTCCACTCATCACCCTCTTGGCCTTTGTACCCAGCACAACCCACCACAACCTTTAAGTGGCAGCACTTAAAGACACAAATGCTGGTGTATGACTGATTCAGGCAGGGACCGGAGGAAGCTTAGGAGAGAATAAAAGAAACAAACTCAGAGACAAGACTTCCTTGGGAAATGCAAGTGAATCCATCCAGCGAGCAACAGTGGAGGCATCTGGAACAACTAGGACTCTTTGGCTGGCTATAGACTGACCACAGGACACAACACCTAACTCTCCCATGGGCCTTGCAGCCTAGTGGAAAGCTGTCTGGTGATCGGGGATCTGCTTGGGGCAGGTAACAGTGGCTAATCACTCCAGGGAAGACTTGCTAAGGAGGTGGCCTTTGTGGTCGGTATGACCCTAAGGGAAATGGGGAAGTCATGTACAGGGCAGAGAGGTGACCTTTCCACCTCACTTACACTTCAGCTCCACTGTCACTCAGGGTGGAACCTGGCCCTTGACACACCCACCTTATCAGCCAGTTTCTATTGAGCACTGAGAACCTTTTAATTGCCTGTTGGCTTGTTAGTGTCTATATTTATATGGCTTTGGAATATTTAAATCAGCAGGGATTGTCCCTTCAAGCAGGGACATCAAAGCATTCTTCAAGCAGGGACATCACCTGCTTTGTTCAGCCCTGTGTCCTCAGGACTGGCAGGTTCAGTGATGAATTCTCCTCCTCATCTTTCATCTTCTCTCTCTGTTCCTTCCTCTTTCCCTCGTCTCCTCTATCACCTTGTCTTCCTCTAATCTCTTCTTCTTTCCCCTTTCCTCTTCTATTCCCCCCTCCTTCTTCTCTTCCTACCTTTGCTCCCCTCTTCCTCTTTCTTCTTTTTGGCTTTTTTGGAGCAACTTCTTATTGGAAACCAATGCTTCCCTGGGACTCACTATAGAGCCCATACTAGTCTGGAGCTCACAGCAATCCTCCTGCTTCAACCTCCCAAGTGCTGAGAAACTTGCATGAACTTTTGACTTCTACTGGATCTCCTTCTTCTTCTCCTTCTTCTCCTTCTTCTTCTCCTTCTCCTTCTCCTTCTCCTGCTTCTGCTTCTGCTTCTGCCTCTGCCTCTGCCTCTGCCACTGCCTCTGCCTCTGCCTCTGCCTCTTCTCTTCCTCTTCCTCTTCTCTTCTTCCTCTTCCTCTTCCTTCTTCTTCTTCTTCTTCTTCTTCTTCTTCTTCTTCTTCTTCTTCTTCTTCTTCTTCTTCTTCTTCTTCTTCTTCTTCTTCTTCTTCTTCTTTTCTTCTTCTCCTCCACCATCACCACTACCACCATCACCACCACCACCACCACCACCACCACCACCACCACCACCACCACCACCACCACCACCACCACCACCACCATTTTACAGGAAGAATTGATGAGGGCTGAGAAGAAGGCTCAGCAAATAAAGCGCTTGCCCACGGACCTGAGTTAGATCCCAGAATCCAAGTAAAGGTAGAAGGCGATCACTGACTTCACCAAGTTGTCCTTTGACATCTAAACTCCTTCCATGGTTCTAGGCACACTAAACATACAGAAAGAAGTAGTAGAAAGATCAGAGAAAAATAAGCCACCCAGATACTTTTCTGTACTCCTTTACCCCATTCATTGGACAGATGATTTGACCCAGAATCTTCCACAGATCCTTCAGGGAGGGCTCCCGAGGCCCACGGCCTTAGGAGCAATGGTCAGTGTGGTTACTCCATCTTCACACCAGCCAGTTTATTGAATACCCAGACACCCCTCTGTGTGCGTAAGTCTCCCTCGCCAGCCCCTCTCACCTTGCTGCGAAGAGTCAGACAGGGAAGCAGGGTGTTTTCATTATTAGCGATCATGAGTGAGCTCTGCAGTCAGCTGCTGTCCTTCTGGCCAGCATGGAGCTGAGGAGGCTCTCAGACATCAGTATGCAAGTAAGAGCACCAAGATGTGTTGATTTCACAGGGAACACAGCAGGGCCTCAGCCTCAGAACAAAGCATTTGCCAGAGGGTGGACTTAGTGAGTCAACGGCATTAGAGTCTCCCTAGACACCAGAGTAGAGATATACCAACCTAGATAAACAGGTCCGTTTTGTATTCCGGGATGAGGAAAACCGGAGAACGTTGGTGACCCCAGCAACCTTGGATCCACCTTCAGGGCTGGGCTATGGTCTGAGAACAATCCCATTGCTCTATGAGATTGAAAGTGACATCAATTATGTTCCCCCTTTTAAAATAAAATTCCGTTTGATTCTGAAGATGTGTACTCATTGACGAACATATGAAGACAAATGCTGAAGGGAATGAAGGTTACCATCATTGTGTAACGTACAAAAGTCCGTGCTTTGTGTCTTGGGAAGGACTGAAGGCACAGGCTGGACTGCTGAACTATGTATCCCAGCGTGAGAAAACCGCTGACAGCGTGATCCCTCCCCGTGCATTCTCTCTTCTCCCCTTCCTTTCTCTACATCCAGAAAGATGGATGCATACCATATTTCTGCCACTGTACAGCCACTGATGTGACACCTTGATAATGCTCACATTTCCAAATGAACAGAGAGGGATGTCTCTCCATATTTCCTGAGAAATGCACACTTGCAGTGTTCCTATTACCTCTATCCTGTGGTGTGTCAACTCGCCTTCCTCTGCTGGGGCCTGGGATTGTTTAAATCCTCTATCTCCCTGTCTGTAAAGTGGAGATGATGATGGGAGGTATCTTGCATGACTGTTGGAGGGCAAAATGGGATAATGTGTGTGAATGGCTTGGTATGGCGCCTGGTATGGCTTCAACATTAGATTGGCCCATTATCATTACTGATGTTGAATGATTAGAAAAAGCTGGCAGTGAGATCTTAGTGGGGCTCCGGAATGCATTCTTAGGAATGGCACATCTCTAGCAAGTTGGAGCAAATTTAAGGGTTTTGGTGTAGACATGCTTGGGTTTTAGACCCTCTCTTAGTAATGATGTACATTTTAGGTTTTTTCCATCCAAAAGGCATTTATTTGGGTTTTAATATCTTTGATAATGTGGTCATTTTTAGGTCTCTGTGTGCATACGGTTATGTGTTTGCACACATGCATACCTGCATTGGAGGTTAAAGGTTGCCCTTGAGTTTCCTTCCTTAGATGCCATTCACCTTGTTTTAAGATAGGGTATGGGCCTCAAAGGGGGCAGGCACTCCACAGGAAGACCAACAGACTCAACTAACCTGGACCCTTGGGTCTCTCAGAGTCTGAACCATTAACCAAAGCACATACACAGGTTGGACATAGGCCTCTCCACACATATGCAGCAAATGGGCAGCTTGGTCTTCATGTGGGTCCTGAGCAACTGGAGTGGGGGCTGTCCCAAAAGCTGTTGCCTGTACTGGGATGTGTCCTTCTAGCTGGGCTGCCTTGTCTGGCCTCAGCAGGGGAGGAAGGCCTAGTCTTGCTGAGACTTGAATGCCAGGGTGGGGGACACCCAGGGCGCCCCACCTGCTCAGAGAAACAGGGGAGAGGAAAGAGGGGAAGGATTGTGGGAGGGGGTGACCAGGACCAGGACACAAAGTGAATAAGTAAAAAGGTTAAATTAAAAAAAGATAGGGTCTCTCACTGGCTGAAACTTGTTCAGTAGGTTTAGCTACTGGCGAACAAGTAGGGATCCACCCGCCTTGTCTCCCCGGTGTTAGGCAACAGACATGAACCACCACACCTTAATTGGTAATTTTCTTTACAATTCTTCTGTTTATGCATTTTGCCTATTTTTCCTTATTGAATGCTTTTTTTTATAAATAAAACTAATTCTATTTTTAAAAATTTTGCTAACTTTTAAATTCTCTATGGTCTGGCCTTAGCAGTGTATTCATTTACATGTATATGGTATATGTGCGTGTGTGTGCAGGTGTGTACACGTATGTGTTTGTGTATGTAAATATGTGTGTATGAGTGTGTATTTGTGTGTAGCAGTTTCTGGTTTTGTTTCTTCTCCTTCAAAATTGATTATGAACCTTTCATTGAAGAAATTAGTTGCTAGTTGCTAGTATGAGGTAAGCCCACTAGAGACCACCACACAGACAGATACTCTTAAAGCCAAAAAGAGAGAAGTCTTTATTGCTGGCCCGTGGCTGCCTAGGGAACTTGTCCACATCCTGCAGCCCTGAGCCCATCCAGTTCAAGGTCTTTTGTGCACAAAACACCATATCCTGGTTGGCACACCTTTGTTAGCAGGAAGCACAACTTAAGAAAAAAAAAAAAAAAAAAAAAAAAAAAAAAAGTTAATGGATTCAAGGACGTTCCTGGAATGGTGGACTACATCTTTGCTCTCATTTTGGTGGACTTGGGGACCTATGAGCTGGGTTTTAAGCTGAGAACGGGACCTCTAATGTGGTGCGGTAAGGTCTGTGGTCTGCCACATTCATAGTCTAATTCTATGTTTTCTGTTATGGTTTCTGCCTTACTCTTTTGCCTTTGATGCCTTATTATTGGGGTCTCGGGCTTAGACGTCCCCCTTCCACCCAGAGAGAGATAAGACTTCAGTTTTGTTCTATTTGTATTTAATTTCTGTTATTTTGTGGCTTTCCAGTTTAACAGTTTAATCTCTCCTATCTTCCTTTATGTATGCACTATGATGTAGCAATTTGATTTTATTAATACTTAATAATTAGCAAGTTACTTCAGCACGATTATTTGCTCAATGTCCAAAAAAAAAAAAAACCCAAAAAATGAATTTTCATACAGGCTTCTTCTGGGCATTCCTAGTGGACTAAAGTAATAACTTCATGATTACCCAGTCTATGCTTTCATAATTGATGAATGTTTAAAATACCTTTAATATCAAAAAAAGAGAATGCCCCTTTATTCTCCTGCTTCAGTTTTGATTTTGATTTTCCCCATGTTTATTTTTCCAGTGCAACTTAAAATTCATTTTGCCAAAGTTTTAAAGATTCAATTTGAATTTTTAGTAGAATTATATTTTATTTATGAATTAATTAGGAATAAATTGAATCTTTAAAGTGTTGAGACTTCCCATAAGGAACACGGTGTATTTCCACATTAATTCCCTTTCTTTTATGCTTCGGAGTTTTAACTTTCCTTGTGCTATGAACTTGGACGGATTTCAGTCTGTGGTATAAGTGGGAGTCTTTTAATTTTGACAAGGGAGCCTAGCTTATTAGTCTGGTTTCGTTCTGTTGCTGTGATGAAGCACTCTGACCACCAGCAACTTAGGGGAGGAAAGGGTCCACCCAGCTTATACTGGCAGGCCATAGTTCATCATCGAGGGAAGCCAGGGCAGAAACTCAAGCAAGAATTTGAGCCACAACCCATGGGGCTGGATCACTTACAAGCTCATGCCTCACTCGCTTTCTTATGAAAGCCAAGACCATCTGCCTAGGAAATTGTACCACTCACAGTGGGCTGTACCCTCCTCTATCCATCGACAATCTAGACAATCCCCCACAGACATACCCACAGGCCGATCTGATCTACGAACGCCCTCTCTTGAGACTCTTTTCTCAGATGACTCTAGGCTGTGACACACTGACAGTTAAAGCTCTTTCATCTAGAGCCACTCTCCTGTGTTCTACCGAAAGGTTGTATTTTTTGATTTTATGCTTACCTGTATTGATTCTGTTTTTAATTATCTTTTCTCTATGGAAATGTGTTTGCTGTTGTTTTTAACCTGAAGAATTTCAAGTTTATGGCCTGTTTTGTGCTAGGATGTTGCTTTTCAAAGTTTTTTAAAAAGGACTGTACTCTCCTTAACACATATTAGAAAAGTAGCCTTCACCAATAATTATTAAGAAGAGAAATCAACTGAATCATTTCTAAGTCATTGTTTGGTGTTTTCGAAGCAGGGTTTCATGTAGCCCAGGCTACTCTAAACTCACTATCCAGCTGAAGATGGCCCTTTTAACTTCTCATACCCCTCCTGCACTTCCCACGGGCTGGGTGACATTTGTGTGGCAACACACCCAGCTCTTTGTGCCTCTCCTCGTTACTCCCATTTCTCAGTTTTAAAACAGGAGAAATTAGAGGATGTCGAATCTAGGTTAAAATAATTTATTCAAGGCATTGAAAAAAATCAGTCAGATCTTATGAAACTCTGCTGGAGACATCCATTTCTCTTGAGCTCCATCTCATGGCTTATCCTACAGTTCTCTGTCGCATGGCGTCACTGTCCAAGCTCCCACATGAGATCTTCTCCCGTAGGTGCTTGCTAGGCTTTGTGTTCAGCTGTTGTTTGTTTTGTTTAGCGAGAGCTCATGGGCAGTGTGGTCTGACCTCTTTTACATCTGGGCAAAGCTTTCCACCGCCTACACACTGGGACACTGATCCAGCAGCAGCTACAATTCTACATCGTTCTTTTTGTCATCCCTTCTTGTCTGACACATTGTGGGATCTAAGTTGGTCTGACTGTGATACAAAGGAAGAAAAATTTCTTTCCTTTGTTCTTTGGGGAATCTTTGCTCCTTGTCCTTGACGTTCGTAATTTTCACCAAAATGTTTTTGGTTTGTTATCTGGATTTTCGTTGTGTTGCTTGTTTGTTTGTTTGTTTGTTTGTTTGTTTGTTGAGCTTTCTCTATGTGGACAGAGAAGATCACTCAGTCTATAAAGAACTTACCTTGCCAACGTGGAGACCTGAACTTGATCCCCAGAACCTACATGAAAATGCCAGACATGGAGGCGGCCACTGGTAACCACGGCGCTGGAGAGGTAGAGACAGTCAGACACCATGCCTGGAGCTCACTAGCCAGACAGTACAGCTGAGTCATCAAGTCCCAGACAAAAGCAAGAGGCCCTGTCTCAAAAAGCAAGATAGAAGGCAAGCTATAGGAGAAAGCCAGTAAGCATTGATCCTCCATGGCCTCTGCTCCAGTTCCTGTCCCTTGGTTCTTACCGTGACTTCCCTTCGCGATGCGCTGCATGTTTTTAAAAGAAGAACTAAACCCTTTCTTCCCCAAGTTCTTTTTGGTCACAGTGTTTATCATGTCAGCAATAAGCAAACAAGACAGTGGCCAGGTTCCTTCGTAGTGAGCTCTGGTGCGGAGTACTGCAGTGTGTTTACTGGACGCATCCTGCTGACACTGTGCTGAGTGCCGTTCACACATTGCTATCTTGTTTAGGCTTTCGGGAGAGATGCTGTTTTAAATTTCCTATCTACAGGGTACCAATGGGCTCGGGGATGTTTGGGTGATCACAGTGGCCACATGTGTAGAGCAGCATGCATCCGGAGCTCCCACAGTGCCTGCCTTGTCTCCTATTCCCATCTATTCTAGGCTGCCCTCCCTCCGTGCCTTTATGAGCGGGCTTCCGCTTCAGATTCATTGCTGCAAAGCCACTTCAGCTATGGTTGAGAGGACAGTTACTAATAACCTAAAATTACCCTTTAAGTATCTTTAGAGTTCAGTTCTGGACAAGGGACCTTCTTAATGTCTGCCGTGGGCCCCTCGTTTTTGAATCTCGGCTTCTTTCCCACGTGTTGCTATTTTTTGTCCCTTCATACTCCCAGGAGAAGTTTGGTTTCCTCCGTTTGGAAATTCCTAATCAGTTACATATGGCTGAGATTAGGTGGTTCAGGTGGACCTTGTTCACATAAGTTAAATATACATATAAAAAGAAGAAATATTGTATTGGCAGCCAACACACTAGATGTAGAGAGAGTCGTTTAGAGGAGGCTGGGGGGGATACGTTTTGGGACTCTTTGTCCAAGAACAGTGACCTGCTGCTTTTTAGGGGGCGTCTCGGAGCAGGGGAGTAATGGCTTCTGCTCTCCCTATACCCTCCAGGGGCTGATTTGGTATCACTGCCACTTCTAGCCTTAATGTGCTCACGGCCCATCCTCGCCTTGGGCCCTCTAACTTCTTCAGGTTCAGATACCTCAACTCCCTCGTCCTCAGGAAGTGGTTCCTTGACATTCCGTTTTAGCTCAAAGCTCACCTACCCTGAAAGCCTTTCCTCACCACAGTAGATGGATCCTGGCTGTCCACACACAGTGTTCATTGCGTCTCACGTCATTCCTTAGAAATACCCGTTAGTTGTCTGTCTCCCTGAACCGGGATAACATCTTCACGGAAACGGGACCTTGTCTTTTCTATTCTCTCTGCTGTGTCTCTAATACCAAGAGCAGTGGAAGGCACGTGTGCGGTGGTACCCAGTAAAGCTGTGAGGGGAGAGACACAATCCAGTCTTTAGCCTGTAGTCAGCCCTTTCCCCATCCAGACCGGTCAGTTTTTCTCCATTGTTTAGAAACCTCCCTTCATTTCCTGGTTTTGCCTATGGCAGAGACCTGGCCAGTGGATCCATGCTGCCATCAAAGGAATGGGTCAAGCGGGAGGAGAATGGGTTTGTTATACGTTCCTCTATCATGTCCTTGATTCTGTGGGATGCGTCCCCTTGAGCGCAGATTTCCCAGCTTCCTGAACTGAACGAGATGTGTTTCCACTCACATAAATGATCTCACATGTTGCTCCACGCAGGACGTATACTGACACTTTACAGTAACGTCAGGCTCCTGATTAGGCTAGGACATTTTACTCGATGGTGGTTCAACCCCATCAAGGATACAGGACTCTGAGGCAGGAAGACCTGAAAGCAGCAGGTGTCTGCCCCATGAACCCCTCCAATCTCCCCACTAGAGAATCCATTCCTCTAGAAGCAAGTGAACCACCAGAACCTTGTGCTGTCTCGCTAAGGAGGGACATTACTGCTCGTAGGGAGGGTGTCAAGCCCGACCTTACACTGTGAGATGCAGGCAAGTGTGGCGTTGGTCCACACCTAAAGGCTGCTGCTGTGCACCCAGGATGACACTGGTTGACTCACCCCTGTGAGGCGCTCTGGACCTGACACTAGCAGAGCAGAATAGCTCAGTGCTCTGATTCATACTCTGATGTCAGGATGCCTCTGGGAAACCTGAGCACACGCTCTTGTGTGAGAAAAATAGCCATCATTTCCAACGGGAGAGGAACATCTTGTAGACCTTCTGTGGATAAGGTGAAAATGAGGGGCTGGCTCATCCAGGCAGAAGTCCTCGTGAAACTTCCAGGGCTCGGAAGGATGTCTTCTCTGCAGAAACCAGTGGAATGAGACTTCAAGAGAGGAACCCCTGAGAGGAATCTTGGAATGGCAAGCAGGGCCTGACTCCACACCAACAGTTTTCTGTGCCCATCCAAGGACAGCACCTACCCATTAGTCCTCCTCACAACATTTCATTTAAGGGTGTGCTAAAGAAAACCACCTGATTGGCAAAGAGTAAGCTCACTTAATAGCCTTTCTCCCTGCCAGACATAGATTAAAAGTGATTTTTTTTTGCCCAAATTACATTTTATTTTCTCACCAGCTGCTAACTCTCTGAGACAGATTGGGAGATAAATTATCACAGCAGTGAATGAATCTAATTTTTCAATATAATTCACGGTAATTCTATATTTTCCACACAAGATGGAAATAGCGCTGGCTCCTTGCCAAGAGCCAAACTTTCAAAAAAAACCACATGATATCTTGGACTCCCAGAAGTCTATGAGTTTGGAATGTATAGAATGAGGAACTGGCAGAGAGAAATCCTATAGTTTGGGCAAGAGAAGGTCCAGGGTTAAAGAGAGGAGCTTCTGAGAAGGCCCAGGGTTAAAGGGAGGGGCTATAGAGAAGGCCCAGGGTTAAAGGGAGGGGCTATAAAGAAACAGGGTTAAGGGGAGGGGCTATAGAGAAGGCCCAGGGTTAAGGGGAGGGGCTATAGAGAAGGCCCAGGGCTAAAGGGAGGGGCTATAGAGAAGAAACAGGGTTAAGGGGAGTGGCTATAGAGAAGGCCCAGGGTTAAAGGGAGGGACTATAGAGAAGGCCCAGGGTAAAAGAGAGGAGCTATAGAGAAGGCCCAGGGTTAAAGGGAGGAGCTATAGAGAAGGCCCAGGGCTAAAGGAAGGGGCTTTAGAGAAGACCCAGGGTTAAAGGGAGGGGCTTTAGAGAAGGCCCAGGGTTAAAGGGAGGGGCTTTAGAGAAGGCACAGAGTTAAAGGGAGGAGCTATAGAGAAATCACAGGGTTAAAGGGAGGAGCTATAGAGCAGACAAGGCAGGAGTGAAGCCAGGGGCAGGCATCTGCATACTGAATGTACGCAGATGTCCACATCCTTGTCCGACTCACTATAATTCAAACTCATGGGCCTTTCCTCTCTTCCAATATTCCTAGCCCCACCCCCACCCCTTCTCTCTGAATGTTCTTCCCCTGGTACTTTATAAAGCTCACTCAAGTTATGATCAAATTGCTACCCCCTAAGAAAGGTCATCGATAATAAATTCTGTGGTCTCAGTATGGTTTGGCTTGTCCTCATGAGAATTCACACTGAAACTCCCTAGGGTACCAGTGTTGAGACACAGAAGGAGAGTTGAAGCTATAATGACTCTGCCCTCATGAATAGACCAATGGCATTCATATGAGGCTGGATTAGATGTGGGGCTAGGCTGACCACTGTGGCAGTTGAGTGGGTACTTGTAAAGTGGCTCAGGCTCCCTTGGCCACTGTCTAGAGTACACATTATACTCCTACACGCCTACTTTCCCTTAGGTGTGGAGCAGTGTGTGGTCGGCAGCAGAAGCTGAGTGGGTCTTGGTTCCTTACTCTTAAGCCTGCCAAGCTTCCTGAACCCTGAGTCAAGATAAGCATCTTTATAATGTTCCCAGCCTTGTGTACTTCTTACAGCAACTGAAAATGGACTAAACCAAGCACTCAGTAGGACTAAGTCCCTCTCAGTTCCCCTCTTTCCATTACCCTGGTTTGTTTCCTTCAAGACGCATCCTATTATCAGAAATGCTTGGCTTACTTTTCATTGTTTAAGTCTCTGCCTTCGCCAGCGTCAACACAACAATGAGAAGGGAGTTCCCCCTGCCGTTATGTCAGCACAGAGCTGGCATCAGGTGGGCACTCCCTAAATATCAGATTCCGTGAAATGTGAAGAGGAAGAGAGAGGCAAAGAGCAGGATTCACTGCAGACACCTCATCAGGTGCTTAGTCCCAACAACGCGGAGGTCAGGGGCCGTCGTTTAGCGATTTGTTATTGTTAGTGGCTTATTGATGGGGATTCGGGAGAGAGGATGATCAGGTAGCCCTGCCTGGCCCTGAGCACGACTACCTCTCCTGTCAGTGGGAAATCTCTCCAGGCTCATTCTTTCTTCTGCACGGCCTTCCCCTGCCAATATTCCCGGAGAAATTACACATGGTAACCGTTAGAAAGGTTGTTTACTAATGAGTCTCTCCCAGTTGGAACCAGACCAAACACAGCTGGGGCTGGCCGGCTGCTTCCCTACATCTCTTCCCGCTGCTCCTGGCGACCTGAGGCACAGGCCTGCAGAAGTCCCTGACTGGACAGCTGGGCCCCAGCATCCAGACAAAACATGCTAAAATAATTGAAAGAAGTGGCGTCCACCATAGGGAGAGAGCGCGGCCACGCTGTTTACTTTCAAGCGGCTGAGACCCAATCTGGCTTAGATCTGCAGGGAATATAAATGATGCAATTAATTGCCTATAATTTACACGTCGTCATTTGCACAGAGCTCTGAGGGAGAAAGTTTGGGTACTGTATGCTGAGAATGGGGAATTGGGGGGTGGGGTTATCATCATCCTCACTACCTGTGGAAAACCAGCGCAGAGTGAGGCTCAGCCGTAGGGCTCCAGCTGCACACTGCCGCCCCTCCTGCACTCGGTTGGTTTCATCTCCCCAAGTGTTTAATTTACATTTGGTTTCTCCTCTATTTCTACAAGGAGTTGTGGTTGTTTTATCTACCTGTACCCTCCTCCTTGCTCTGTGTATGGGCTCATGTGCATGTGCATGTCCGTGCTTGCATGCTTGCTTGCGTGCTCGCTTGCGTGCGTGCGTGCTTGCGTGCATGCGTGCGTGCTTGCAGCGTGCGTGCGTGCTTGGAGCGTGTGTGCGTGTTTGCATCGTGCGTGCTTGCAGCGTGCGTGCGTGTATATGTGTTTGTTCAGAAGGTAACTTTCCTTATTTGATCCTATTCTTTCTGTTTTTAATTTTAGACAGGTCTCACTACCATGCACATCAGCTTAGCTGGCCAAAGAACTGAGAATTCTCCTCTCTTCACTTTCGATCTCCCCACAGCCACGCGAGGACCACAGATGTGCATTACAGACTCTCCAGATCTATGTAGGTTTAGGGGATGCGAACTTGGGTTTCAGCCTTGCACAAGCACTTTATGCCTCTGAGCCATCCCGTCAGCCCGTTTATGTGGGCTCTGAGGATCGAACTCAGGTCCTTGTGCCAGTCTTTAAAAACTGAGCTGTCTCCCCAGCCCATTTCTGCTCCTTTTGGAAACTGAGAACTCACTGGTGGGTGATACCAGCTCCAGAATGCCTGGATGTCCTCCCATTCTCCCCCCACCCCCAGGACATGTCTGTTTCTTGTGCATTATGTATAATCACCGTGAACTGCATAGCAGCACAATGACAATGAAGCCGGGGAGCCATTCTCTGCCCATGACAGCTAAGGACCACTCTACATATTACAAAAAGAGACTCTGACGGTCCCAGGTACCCTGAGAAGATTGGAGAGGCTAAGGCTTCCTATATAGAAGTTTTGTGCTTTTGTCCTGTTGGTTTGATAATGTCCCAGTGCTCAGGTGAACGAACGCCCAACATCTTCTCTTGCAGACATGGCTGCCTCTGTAGCCTGTTTCTCTCTTCCCATGTCAGTAAGGGGCCAGGATACTGAGGCTAGCTCAGATCTGGCAGCTGAGCCTCTGGACCAAGGACATCTCTTGATGCTTGTGTTATGAATTCTGGGCTGCAGCTAGGGTTTTTTCCACTGGGTCTTGCCACTGAGCAGCTCTTGAGAAGCTGTCCCCTTGGGTTACCAAAAGGCCACAGAGAGCGAGACGCACAATTTGATGGCGGGTGAAGGCAAGCAGGACAGTCAGGAACTGAGTCCTAACGACGTCCTTTGAATCCAATTAGACTGACGGTGGCTTTCCTCTCCCAGGCTCTTCTATTACATGACTTGGGTTGTTTGTCACTTGCGAGAGAAACACCTCCCCCCCTTCCCCTCCCCAGCCATCCTTGATGGCTCTGCAGGTGAACTGTGGCCTGAGTAATGAGTCAGGAAGACCGATCGATGGCGTCAAGGAAATGTTCAACCTCACTTATAATCAGAGAATGGCAAATTAAAACGGCGAGATAACATTGTTTGCCTATCAACCTGGCAAAGATTAAACACGGAGATAATACTCTGTGGCGAGGAGATAAAGTGTAATAGGGGTGCTGGGGACAGGGTTTTATAATTGCTATTGGAAGGATCGTTTGGAGAGGGATTAATAAATGCATATTCAACGCTGCAGTATTCTACAAATCAGTTCTGTGGATCTGCAAAAGTGATCTGAAATGTAAGAGTAAAAAAGTAACTATTACTCTGTGGAGGCAACAGCTCAGCGGTGAAGAACCCTGACTGCTCTTCTAAAGACCCCAAGTGTGATTCCTAGCACCCAGGTGGTGACTCATGACCATCTGCAGCTGCGTTTCCAGGATATGGGATGCCCTCTTCTGGCCTCCTCGAGCACTAGGCATGCAGATGGTGCATACACAGTTACATGCAATCCAAACACTCATACACGAAAAAGTCCAAAATGTAAAGAGTACGCATTCCAACACGTGGTTATTAAACAATGCAGGCAAAATATACCATAAATGTCCTACAGTAGGTGATGGGTTATGAAATTGTTGGTGTATCCATAATCAAACATTATGTATCTGTTAAATCTATACCTTCTATTAAAATGTTTTGTAGGAAAACTACATGCAATGAGTGATAAAGCCTGTTGGCCCATTAAATGATTTTATTTTTAGAGTCCTGTTCATCTACTGACACTCTGGTCAACAAGCAGAGACTGTATCTCTGGTAGTGAAATGTGAGATTAGATTGACCAGTGACCTCATATGCATGTAAATGTGTGTAAGTGCATGCTTTGCTGTTTAAACAATGGCGGAACTACCTAATAATGCATTTTCCAGAAAGTCTCAAGCATGAAGCAAGGCATGACTGTGTAAGTTAGAAGCCAAGACAGGCATTCAGCTTGTAATTGGGTTTTGTACTGAATAAAAAGATTGGAAATATTTAAGATGTTTGTTTAACTTCCTCGTCTCCAAACCAAACCTGTATTTCACTCCCACCCCCCATCCTGTGGCTGTGAACTTGGTGCAGGCAGCTGCCACCGCTAACATGAATGTCTACACGAGCCTCTGTCTGGTCCCTTCTCCCCATACACATTTGTCTCTTGTGTGTTTCCAGCCCACTACAGCTACCTATTCTGTTCATAATGAACCTAACAATCTCACATCCATTGTTGAAGCCCCCTGAACCTCTAGACACAGTTTAAAAAAAAGTAATGAGCTGGAATTGAGACCAATTAAAAACAAAACCAAAATGCAAACAGAAACTAAGAATGAAATAAACAGAATAGAATAGCCAAGCCTGTGAGCCAATCTCAGTTAAATGCCAGCTCTAGGGAAAGGAGAAAGAGAACAAGTAGAAAACAGCAGACCACCTATCTGAAGCATGGATGGAGAATTTCTTAAAACTTTAATTATTAATGCTAGCCATTGACAGATCCACAGAAACAACAAACCACGGATCCCGGAAACTCAGAGAACAGAAAGCCAGACAAACACCAAAAAGGGGTTGGGGTAGGGGTCACCAAATATATCATATTCAAACCACAAAACATCAAAGTCAAAGAAAAAAATCCACAAAGAAGCCAGAAGACAAAAGAAGAGGGGTTTGGGGGAAGATATACCATGCTAACACAAATCAAAAGAACCCAAGGATGGCTATCTTCATAAAGACAGAGGACTTCAAAGAAAAACAGTGATCAAGAGCATCATTTAATGATAGAGGTCCATCTTAAATTCTCTCTCTGTCTCTCTCTCTCTGTCATTGTCTCTGTCTCTGTCTCTCTGTCTCTGTCTCTGTCTCTCTGTCTCTGTCTCTCTCTGTCTCTGTCTCTCTCTCTCTCTCTCTCTCTCTCTCTCTGTGTGTGTGTGTGTGTGTGTGTGTGTGTGTGTGTGTGTGTGTGTGTGTGTTTAAAACAGAGCATCCAAATACAGGAAACAAGCCTGGTAGCACTCCAAGGAGAAATTCAGTAAACACAGTAAAACCTGGGGCTGGAGATGACTCAGAAATTAAAAACATTTGCTGCTCTTTCAGTAGCTCCACATTTAGTTCCACCATCCATGTAAATAGTGGCTTGCAGTCATCAGTAACTCCAGGGCCAGGGGATCTGAGCCCTCTTCTGGCCTCTACGTGAACTGCATGCACAAGGTGTACATACACAGGTATATACATACATACATACACACACACACGTACATACACACATACATACATACATGCATACATACATACACATGTACATACATACATACATGCAAGCAGAACGCTATAACACAAAGACAAAATAAATACATGAAAAAGAGTGGAACTTGACAGAATCATCAATGTATTGATTTCCACTAACATTTGTAGAATATGTCTCCAAATGATGGTGTGACATCTACAGTTGGTCCTCTTTATCTGCACATTTCACATCCACAGGCTCAAATTTAAGCCATGAATTTAAATTTCTTGAAAGAAAAACTATGTTAAAAAGAATACATTGGTTCTGAACATAGGTAGACATTTTCCTTGTCAGGATTCCCTAAATAATGTAGTGTAACAAATGGCTGTGTAGTGTTTCCACTAGGATAGATAATGTAACCCAAAATGACTTAAAGTACACAGTAAAGAGGAACACAGGTGATATAAGGAATTTAGGCGTCTCTAGAGTTTAGTTTTTGAAGGATGTCACGGACTGATTCTTGATTCATCTCACGCTAGCACGGGGCAGTCAGCAAAATGGACAGGATGCTGTGCTATGAAACATACCTCAACAGATTTAGAAGGATAGAAATCACGGAAGGTAGCTATGCTTTGATACAGTGGAGTTAAACTAAGAATCGATACCAATGAGGTAGCTGGAAAAACCCCAACGCATTTGGAGGTTAAACAATGCAATTCCACATAGCACCTGGGTCAAAGAAGAAATCTCAAGAGGAATGTGTTGAGACGTCATGGGCTGAATTAGTCTGGAAAATGCAGCTTATCAAATTTCATAGGGTGCAGTAAGAACAGTCTTCAAAGAAAATTTATCACATCACAAGCACGCATTAGAAAGTAAGGACGACGCAAAATAAATAATCTGAACTTGTAGCTTCCTTCCCTCTAAGGAAATCTAAGGGAGTGAAAAAAAAATAGAAGCTCAAAGTGAGGAGAAGAAAATAAACAATAAAAATTAAAAGATAAATCAATGGAGCTAAAAATAGGAAACTACGGGAACAAAATCAAACACAAAACCTAGTTTATTAAATGCAACAATAAAATTGATAAACTTTACACAGTCTAATTAAGGATGGAAATAATCAAATCACCAAAACTGAGGGAAGAGCCTTCAGCACTAATCCAGGAATGGTAAAATGATGACGGGGGTGGGGGATGGGAGGGAGCTTTCATGAGCAGCACAATCACGTGATAGGACGGGCCTACATGGAATGGACTGATTGCTTGAAAGACTCAGTCTACCAAAGCTTTCCTAACAGGAAGTAGATAACAACTCCAGACTCATTAAAGAAGTGGAGTAAGTAATTAATAATCTCAAAAATAAAAGGCACGGAGCCCAGCACATGAGCGCATGCACAGGCATTCCAGCACTTGGTGGGGAGAGTAGAACAATTGGAAGCTCAAGGCTAACTTCGCCAATATAGGACGCTTGAGGCTTAGCTGGGCTACATAAGACCCTGTTCAAAAAAAAAAAAAAAAAAAAAAAAATAGACAAATAGACCCTCCAAAACAAAAAACAAAACAAAAACCAAAGCCCTGGGCCTAGATAATTCCACTAGTAAGTTCTCCTAACTTTAAATAGGAGAATTACCAGTGTCAGTGGTTTCCTCCAGCAAACACAGCAGAAAGGATACATCCCGAGAGTTAATTCTATTCATATTATATCCAGAGAAAGATAAGAAAACCCATAGAACAATCAGTATCTCTTATACACATAGATTTTTTTAATATAAAAACCCTTTATCAAATTTTAGCAAATCAAATCTTAACGATATCAAAAGAAACGCGCAACACCGCCGTCTACTAGCATTTATCCTTCCTGTGGCCGGCTCGACATTGAAAAGCAATTAATGTAATCCTTCACATCAGCAGATTAAAGACGCAAACTCATCTGATCAAACCGTTAGATGCAGAAAAGGTACTTGGCAAAATCCAACATTAGTTGTCAAAACTCAGCACGTTAGAAATAAGTAGGAATTCCCCCCAGCTGATGAAGAACATCTCTGAAAAAGCCAAAGCTGGGTACTGTCTCTCATCATGAGAAACTGGGTGCTCTGGGACAAGGTCTGGCTCTCTCCTCCTCAGCACCTTTCTTCAGTGTCATGTTGAAAGTCCTAGCTAACGGGCTAAGACAGCGAGAGGAAATAAAATACACCCAGACTGAGAAGGAAGAAATAAAATGGCTTTGGTTGCAGATGACATGGCTTTTACGTTTTGTTTTTTTTTAAAGGTGTGGGGGATGAATTGAGAAGAAAAGAAATAAGAAATGGCAGGAGGAGAAAGAAAGAAGGAGAAGAAAGAGGGAAGAAAAGGAAAGATAAGAAAAATGAAAGATAAGGGATTGGAGAAATGATTCACTGGTTACATGCACTGGCTGCTCTTACATTGGTCCCTGATTCAATTCCCAACACACATGTGACACATGGCCACTCACAACCATCTGGAATCCCATGGTTAGGATTGAACCCTTCTGTGACCTCCACAGGCACCAACCAGGTATGCATGTGGTACACAGACATACATGTGAGCCAAACACTCATACACACAAAATAAAACAAATAAATCTAAGAAATGGTTTTAAAGAGAGAAAAAACTAATTAATAATCAATAGCACAAAGGATTCAGGATACAAAATTAATACAGTAAAGACTTTTAATTAGACATTTAATACATGATATAAAAACAAATATAGAGAGTGGTTTGTTTGTTTATGTATGTATGTATGTATTTATTTATTTATTTATTTTTACATTCCAGGTTTTATTCCCCTCCTGGTCCACTCTCTGACTGTTCCACATTGCATACCTCCCTCACCCCTGTCTCCACAATGATGTTCCTACCCTACTCACCCCACCAGACCTTTAAACTTCCTGGGGCCTCCAGTCTCTTAAGGATTAGGTGCATCTTCTCTGACTGAAGCCAGACCCTGCTGTATGTGCGTTGGGGTCCTCATCTCAGCTGGTGTATACTGCCTGGTTGGTGATCTAGTGTCAGGGATCTCAGGGGTCCAGGTTAATTATGACTGCTAGTCCTCCTACAGAGATTGTTTTAAGGACTAAAACTAGAACTATCATATGACCTACCTGTACCACTATTGAGCACAAGCACAGGGAGTTTATATCCTACTACAAAGATACTCATATATCCATAGTCATTGCTGATTTACTCACAATAGCTAGGAATGGAGTCAACGTAGATGTCCATCATCTGATGAATAGATACTACAAATGTCACACACACACACACACACACACACACACACACACACAAAAATGAAATTTGCAGGAAATTGAATGAAACTGGGAAATACTATGTAAGCCAGGTAATGCAGGTTCAAGAAGGTAATTGTCGTATTTTCTCTCTCGTTTGTGTAAGCTATCATGTGTGTGTGTGTGTGTGTGTGTGTGTGTGTGTGTGTGTGTGTGTGTGTGTGTGTGAGAGAGAGAGAGAGAGAGAGAGAGAGAGAGAGAGAGGTTACAGATCATGAAATAAGAAAGGACACAATGGGGAGGAAAAGATTTTAAGGAAAGGGAGTAAGGGGTGCGGTAGAGCACACATCATGACATGAGAGCATAAATGAGAGTATTGGGAACAGTAGGATACAAATAGCGAAGAGGGGCAGGTAGGGAACAGGAACGATGAAGACCAACAGAAGCTAAGGGTACCTGAAAGTGCTATATAGAAGCACACCACTTTGTATGCTAACTTAAAAGTTAAAAAAATAAAACAAAGGACATTAGTATCCTCCGAAATGAAGACTAAAGCCATCAAAACACTGCAGGATATACAAGAGGAAAATTATAAAGCTACAATATTAGTGAATTCTATTTGCTAACACTTCATTAAATGTTAGTCTCTGTACTCAAGGAGGGCACTGTCTAAAGTATCAGTTTTTCACATTTTCTCTACCTGTGTTTTATATGGGGGTACTACAAGATTGATAAGATAAATTAAGATATTCTATGTCTCTGTGTCTGTCCGTCTGTCTCTGTCTGTCTCTGTCTCTGTCTGTCTGTCTCTGTCTCTGTCTCTGTCTGTCTCTGTCTCTCTGTCTCTCTCTCTCTGTCTCTCTCTCTCTCTCTCTCTCTTTCTCTGTGCATGCATGTGCGTGTGTGTCCTGTTTTTCTGGGAAAGATTAAACGCAAAATATTATCCTTCTAGTGTTTGGCAGCATCCTCCATCAACCACCTTGCCTAAAGATTTCTTTTTGGAGAGTTAAAAAAAAAATGAATGTAATTTTTATTGAAGTAAATCAAACCTTAGTGGCTAGAGACTTAAATGATCTGTTTCCTTTTGGGTGAGTTGTGGTACTTAGTGTTTTTCAAGGAACTGACCCACTTCATCTAAATTGTCAAGTCCTCGTTCATACCAACGTAGTACTGTACCTATTCTCATGTCCTTTGGTGTCTGTAGGATCAGTAGTGATAGCTCTTTTCTGTACTTTAATTCTAACAATCTAAGTCTTGACTCTTTTCTTTGTCAGTTGCTATCAACATGCCAACTCTTTCAATATTTTTAAAGAAACAAAATTTTGTCTTTTGCTGCTTTTCTATATCCTTTTCCTCCTTTCAATGTTATTAATTTCTACTCTTTATTATTTCTTCATTCTCCTTGGTTTGGGCTCATTCTGCTATTCTTTCTCCACAGTAACATAAAAAGAGCTTTGTTGTGGTTTGCCCTGGAGTTATCTGTACTTTGATGCTAATTCCACTGCCCCAAGGACAGATGCCTAGTCATGTACTCAGAACTCAGCTGACTTCACCAGAACCTTCTCCCCATTGAATTTGTAAAATACAGGTGAGGGGCAGGTACAGGATAGAAGGAGGCCTGTCATTGGAGGAGAAGGAAGGATGGGCAGGAGAGAAGTTTGAAGGAAGAGGAGGAGATTGGAATGGAAAGGAGGAAGAGAGAGAAGAGGAGAGGGAGAGAAGCCATGGCAGGTGACGTTAAGATTCCTCTCTGTGTATTTACAGGTTGTTATTAATGTTCTAAGGGATGGATGGTACTGGGCTTTGTATGTTTAGGTGGGCAGTTATATCTTATCAACTGGGTCAAAGATTATTGTGTTGTGTGGTCTTTCATGTGTAGATTTAAGTGTAATGGAGTGTGGGGTGGCTGGTCTGGGCCGCCGAGGAGTTGGGGTATGTTTCCGCCAAGATATCTTGGGGCACTGCGGTGCCGGGCCTAATGAGGTAAAAGACAACCATCCTTTTTTTATTTTTTTATATTTTTACAACAGAGCTTAGGCTCCTATACATAGGTTTCCTTTTTTCTTAGTTTTCTTCTCAGGCATTGCCTTATCAATGACTCAAAAATTTAATTTAATTTTTTTCCTTGAGCCTTCTTCTTGGATCCATGGATTATTAGAAGTATCTAGTATCCAATGATTGGAGCTTTTCTTTCTGTTAAGGATTTATGATTTGCCTCCATTGTCATAAAATATTTTGTGTGTGGATTTGGTCCTTTTAAAAATAGTGGAATTTGTGTTATGACACAGGATATAGTATGTCTTGATATCATTTGTTGATGTTTGTGTATTCTGTTTTGGGTAAAATATCCTAGAATAGTGACTAGAACCCACTATTTGATATTATTTGATAGCGTTGTTGGGTTGTTCTGTGCTCCTGTTGGCTTTTGTGTCTAGAGGTTCTGTCTGTTCTTGAGAAGAATGTTTAATGTCTGGCAGTAATTATAGATTTATCTGTTCCTCCTTTCAGTTAGATTTCATTTCCAATGCTTGTCTCAGTTCTGTTGTTTTGAACATATGCATTTGATTTTTTTTGTTATGGCTTCCTAATGAAATGACTCTTTTTTCATTATACGATGTCCATCTTCATCCCTGGCAATTTTCCTTTACCACAAACCTACTGGATCCATCATTAACATCATCACTCTTGCTTCACTTCAGTTAATACATGCATTATATATTTTTGTATGCTTTCTTCCTCAACCAACTTAAGTTGCAATGTTTAAAGTGAATTTGTTATAGATGGTTGGGTTATAATTTCAGTTCAGTCTGTTAATTTCTCTTTTAATTGGTATGTTTAAGACATTTATGTTTAATAAAACTATGGATCTGCTAGGAATTAGGTGTGGCATTTTAAAAATTGTGTTTTGTGTTATTTCATTTTCCCCATGTCTTTCTATTGGTTACTTGAAGATTATTCAGAATTCTATTTTAATTTATTTATGTTTCTTGGCGCATCTCTTAGTAAAGACTTTTCAGTTATTCTCACTATGACATTACAAATATCTGTTTGTTTATTTATTACATTTATATTTGTGTCATCCCTTAACATTGTTCTACTAAAGAGTTTGGGGATTCCTTATTTCTCCTAGTGACAGTAAAAGCCAGGTTTTCAACCCAAGCCTTATTGACACCTGGGGGGCCATGTACCTCCTTCCTACAAGGAAGGCTGGGAGTCCTGGTTCCTCACTGACCTTAAGACTAGGAGAGTCAGGCTGGGATAGTTAGGAACATCTTGCCTTTAAGTGACCTCCACTGACCCCACAGAGGAGGTGGTAGCCTTCTTATTTCTTAGCAGTGCTAGAGCCCTGTCTCCAGGAGGCCTCCTTTGACATCATTTCCATGAAGAATGACAGAGGTGTATGGTTACTCCGAGGTGAAGGTGGGAGTCCATGCTCATTGATGCCTTGCATAACCAGGAGCTTATTCCTGCTTGGACAAGTGAAAATTCCAGCTCCCAACTTGGCTTTCCCTCCAGGGTGGATTGGAGCATCTATTCCATTTCACCCTTTCAGAGGTAGAAATCTTTGCTGCCAAGGGAGGGGCAGACCATAACTTTCAGTGTGACATTTGGCTGCAGTCAGTGGTTACAGTCTAAAGACTTCTTTTTCTGTTACCCTGCCCCTTTCCTGGCATTGTCTAAGTAAAGTAAACTTTTCTTTGATTATAGAATGTTTGGTGGTTAGTACTTGATACTTACTTTCTTGTTTCTTCAGCTCTGATTCTGGGATACATGAAGCAGAAGGTTTTAAATACACAAAATCAGTATGGCTATATTGCACTCAGGTACCAAAGTCCACCAACTTCCATTCTTCCCTCTCCATTCCCAAGTCTCCTTATAAATAACAACTAGGATAGGATTTGAATTTAGTAAGAGGACTAGGTAGAAAGACTATCTATCCCATCAGCTCAGAGCTGGGGTTCTGGAGTTATCTCTTCAATTCAAAAAATAATCATTATCACTTCTATGCTTGAGATGCTTCTGTGGTGTGATGGTTAATCTGGATTGTCAGCTTGGTTGGACAGAGAGAGGCCTAAGAGATTGGTGAGGCACACATCTGGATATGTGTAAGACAACATTGCCAGGTGTTACATTACAAGGGCTCTGATCTAACGAAGGGATTATTCCTTTTATGGACTCAACGATGTGATGGCATTGTTGGGATCACATTGGTAAAGGCTACATGTGAATGTAGTTAGAGACATTTCCTTGGAACTGTTTTGTGCTCACCCCTTCTTCCTGGCTGCCACAGTGTGAATTTCTCTCCTATACTTTCCACACCAGGATGAGCTGATACCTCTGAAACCATGAGCTCAGCAGACCCCTTCTCCTTTCGGTTGCCCAGGCCAGCAGTTTTGCCCTAGAGATGAGAAAAGAAGCAGGTATAGTCAGTTTCTTGTCAAACCAAAATGATATCCACACCTCCCCCACCATGCCCCACACCTTCATGAACTGCTATCTCCCCACCTTTGGAGCTCATCTCCTCCTGGCCTTCATTGTCCACTCAGATTAGCTCCCTTTGTTCTTCAAAACTCATCCTGTGATGTGATCTTAACAGCAGCATCTCTACTGCCCAGGATGATTTCACTCATATTCTTAGATAACAATGCAAATATAGCCACATTGAAAAATCCTTCCCCCAAGTTTGATATTTATTGCACCCCACTTGAACACTTTTCTCTGGGTGGTTTGTATTTCTACATGTTGTTCTATATGTGTTTTGTTTCTATATTCTGTGCATATAGAGATTTGGTAGCATACCAAATTTCTCCATTAGCATACCATCTCCATGAAGAAAGGGTGTTATGGTTTACATGTGAAATGCTCTCCCTGGGTTGGGGATTTAGCTCAGTAGAGGTAAATGGGTAAAAGGGTAGAGCTCTTGCCTAGCAAGCACAAGGCCCTGGGTTCCCCAGCTCCAGAAAAAAAAAAAAAAAAAAAAAAAAAAAAAAAAAAAAAAAAATGCTCTCGCTGGGGCTCTTGTTTTGCATGGCTGGCTGGCAGTGTTAGTAGTGCAACCCTGGGGACAGGAGCATAGTCAGAGGAAGCAGCTTACTCAAGTTCCTGGTTTCTTCCCTGTCTCTGCCTCCTGGCCACCATGATAGGACCTCTCTGTTCTGCTCTGCACTCCGTGCCATGATAGCCTGACCTCTGAAACCATGAGCAACCCAAACAGTCCCTCCTTCCTGTTGTTTATGTTAGGGATATGTTTGCCATGATAAAAATGAGGCTAATATAGAAAGGCATGGGCCCTCCTCGCCTCCTGTACCTTACCATCAGAGCCTATGCCAGCTCCAGGCAGACTGCTGGAAACAGTAACAAATGCACCTGTGTCAGCCACTTAGCTGTTACCTGTGCCTGAGATTCAGGTCAGAACCAGCTAAGAGATCGGCTTAGAGCAGACAGTGATAAATAGCACAGCCCAGTCCCCTCCCCACCCTTCCAGTCAGGTGATCGGGTAAATAGTTCTCTGTTAGTCATAGACGCTGAAAAGATGAAGCATCCTTAAGGCTCATAAAATGAAAAAGTGCTCTGCAAAATTGCTCTTGGACCAAATCATAGCAAATGTGGAAATCAATGGAAACAAAACCACTGTGTATTTAGGAACCGCAATCCCTCAGCAAAGCTGGGCTTGGAGGAAATTAATTGCTCATTTTTTTTTAATGTCATATAATTGCATTTATTTGATTATAAAGTAATATACTCTCATTGTTTGCAGAAAAGCATAAAAAAGAAAAAAAACGTGGATAAATACTTATAACATTTTGGTCTATATTCTTCCAGTCTTTTCCCCACTATGTACCTGTATATTCAGAGATTTATAGATTTTATTTTTACCTAACTTGGATTTGTAACTCAGAGAGATGAGAATCTGATAGCTTAGCTATTTGGGAAAAATTTAGGACAATCATTAAGAATAAACCATGTGCCAGTGCTCTGGCTGCCAAAAGAAACAGAAAATGGTCAAAGCAAATGTTAGCAGAAGAGCCGGGGAACTGGATCTTTGTGATCAATGGAAGAAATAATTAATTCACATCAATTCAGTCCCTTTTAATTATTTTAAATTCCTCTATTATTTAAAAACTCAAGTCAAATAACCATTAAGCTTTAAAAGTGTAAGAAAATATTGTAAGCTGTGTTTGATGATATGAATTGGAAGTTCTAGAATAACGATAAAATGGAAGTCGTACAAAATGGCTTTTCTCATTGGAGAGAAATATATAAAAGTATGGTGAGGCCTCATGAGAGCTGGAAGGACAAAAGGCAGCCAAATTCTCCTTTATCATCTTGGCCTTCCATGGTCCTCTTCTCCGGGTCTCTCTGCATGGCCTCAGTCTTCTTTCCTATGCTTTCTTAGCTCACACGGGCTTCTCTTTTCTCCCCTAATTGTAATTAGTATGGGATTTTGCTGGCGACCATTAAATTGATCCACATACATTCTAAACTTGTAGTGTAGCTCACCACAGATAACAATTTCAGAGCTGGGATCTTTTAATAACACTTCTAGTACACAACTAATGGTCCATCCTACCTTTCCAAAGATCTGTGCTTACAGCAGTCAAAATCTGTGGTGAAGCAGAATAGGGGTCAGTCACACAGGCAAAGAAGATTGGCAACGAAACAGAAACCCGAAGGACACAGGGGAGCAGATAAGTAAACAACATAATAAGTAATGATTTTAGTTACCCCTTCAACACTACAGCAAAATACACGAAGTAATCAGCATATAAAGAAGAATGGTTTGTTTGGCCTCTGATTGGCTCTGTTGCTTTGGGCCTGTGGTAAAGAAAAACGCATCATGGTGGGGCCAGGATGGGAGGAATTATTCACTAACAACCGGAAC
>NC_046154.1:30418685-30474443 GCF_011064425.1 Rattus rattus
TGATATCTACATGTCTGCTTTTGATTGACGGCCTTTGCAAGGTGTATTCAGTAATCACTGCTTGCTCATGCCCTGCCACCCACCATTGCTGCCTTTTGTCAGGTTAAACTCCATCAGAAATCCTGCTACTTTTACTTAATTCTAACTTTATCCTTTTTATGATAATCAAATGTCAATTGCCCAAGGCCAGGGATGGAAAAGTACTGTAGAGTGTGCCTAGGGGTTTCTGAAGTAAAAGATTGGGTAATTTATATTTTTAATATAAGTGATTTAGAGCCTGTGGCTTTGATCCAATTAAGTCGAGAATCAAATTAGCTGAAGATAAAATGAAGATGGAATGGAGGGAGGTCTTCCTGGCTCTCAAGTTTTCTAAAAGAGGCTTGTTGGAGAGCAGGCGTTCCTGTCCTTGACTGCACACTGGTGTTAGTTGAGCAGCATCTATCAGTCAGTACAGATGGCCAGGCCCTGACCCTGAGGACTTCAGGGTAATTGGCGTGGTCTTTGTTCCAGATATCAGATAATTCCAACTGTCCTCACACGGTTTAAATATGCATTTGTGGTTGAAAATGGCATAGTTTTTAATTCACTGTGAGTTAAATATTATCCAGGAGACTAATCTAAAAATGGAGACTCCGGAGCTCTAGTTCCATACCTCTTGGTACATGGACTAAAGTCCAGATTAGGGATCTGCACTCCTAACACATACCCACAGGATGTATCCTACACAAGATGTGGTTCTCTGACCACACATAGTCCCGTCTCCACCCTGCCATATGCTATCAACTCAGTTCTTGCAATAAATTCTGTGTACACATTCTCTGGCTGCTCAGTGTTTAGCAAATTATCTTTGGAGGGGCTTCCAGGTCCTCTCCTGCTCTAGCTGTTAGCCCTCTTCTTGACTTTTTCAGATACCCAATTCCAACTACTATCTATGTGCACAGTACATCCTTTCCAGAATCGACTTGTGCCCTCTTTCAGAGTGTTCACTTAAGTAATTACCTCTCCCTTCAAAGGCCCTTTCTCCCTTTATCCACCCACATCCTGCCTTCCAGCAGCTAGAATGCTAGAACTTAACTTCTAACATGGTCCTTTCATATTAATACCGTTTAAACTTTTACCTGTGTCGCTCATGCTGTACTTACTTTGCATCTTACTTGCATCTTGCTTGGTTTGATTGATTCTGAGGTGTGGAAAGCTAAACCAATCATATTTCTCTATAAATGGCACATTCTGTCTCCATTGATTGATATCATGCTCCTCTAACATGCTTAGATGAATCTACATGTACTCTTTCAGTTTGAATCCTTATATGCCCTACAGGTTCGTGGCCTTAGTATCTGATGTTATTTGAGCTGTGAATTGACAGGCAGAAGTAAGTCACGAAGAGTGGGCCTTTGAAGGTTGTGTCTGCCTCTGGTTCCCATCTGCCCACTTTGCTTCTAGGTCAGCCATGACATAAACAGTCCCTCTGCCTTGAAGGAGCTGCCTTGGACTATCCCGAGCCTGTGGGATGGAATACTTCTGAGATCATGAGCAAATATGAACCTTTCCTTCCTTCAAGTTGTTTCTATTGTGAATTTGGTCACAGTAAGAGACCTCCTTCTCTTACAGCAGACCATGCTTGGTGCTGGAGAGATGGTCTGATAGTTAAAAACCACTTGTTAGTCTTTCAGAGGGCCTGGCTTTGAACCCAGCATGCACATGGTGGCTTACAGGTAGATATAACTCCAGTTTCAGGTGATCCACACCCCCTTCTGGCCTTCTGGGGCATCACACATGCATGTGACACATAAACATGAAGGCAAAATACCCAGACACATAGAATAAAATAAAAAATAAAAAGTAAGTCATGCTGTCTCACATGACGACATTTTTATTTTATGTAAATGCTTCTGCGTTTTGTCCTGCCCGTTCTTTTCCTCCTTACCTTGTTCATGATCTCTCTGTGTTGATGAAATCAAATTCAGTGCTTCTGTCTGTCACACAATAGTGTTTAGGGTAAACTTACCAGTACACCTTACTCATCTGGTTCTTTTCATGAATGTCCAATTTGTCCATAACTCTCGCCTGTCATAGGAGACCACACCAGATATTCTCTTACATAACTACTGATAGATTTATGTGATTTTTCCCCCCGAAATTCATATCAATGCATGGGCAGCCCTTGGTATAGGACATGTTCTCTGGCTGGCTGTGTAGTCTGACCTCCCTTTTGGCCTCAGGTGTTTACCTCCTATAACTTGGGAGTCCTTAGGAGGAACTGGGCTCCCTTAAATTACTCTGGCAAGGGAAGACAAAGATTTTGATTCAACACATTACAGTAAAAGGTATGTCAGGATATTGGGGTTGTAAGAGATTAGACAAAACTGCTTTGAGCTGTTCATCTATCCGCCAGAATAATTCGTATAAAAGTAATTTACACACTGCGGAGATCACCAAGAGGTCGCAACAGTAGACGTTTCTACAAGTGGAATTGAGAGAACCCAAAGGCTTATTCCGTATAAGAAAATACGTGGTGTAGAAAACACGATGCCTAAAGCTGATTAAGTCAACTTTATGACCTATAAAGTACTCAGTTAGGTAAAAAATACTTATTGTGTGGCGAGAGTGTGTACGCGTGTTTTCCTGCAGATGTACATGGCACAGCACACATGTAAGAAGGTCAAACAACTTGCAGGAATTGGTTTCTCTCTGCTTCCACCATATGAGTCCCAGGGATGGAGCTCAGGTCTCTGAACAGAGCAGAAAGCCCAGCAAACAAGCAAACAAACCAGACACCACTGAGCCCCCTCACATGGAGACTCCGGCAGTTATGGGACAACATCTAAAGTCAGTACAGAAGACTACAGAGAGGAAGAGGCAGGCTGAGCAAGTTTACTATTGGAGATGAGGTCCTTGAAACCAGCATAGAATAATGCCTCCTTACCCCTGAGCATTCGGTCATGTAAGTGATGCACTACAGTGTGCGTGTCCAATCCAGACCTTACCAGCTTCCTTTAAGCAAAAAACTTGCCAAGGCATAGAGAGTTTGAGCAATTAAACCTCAAATTCATGCAATCAATAAATATGGCTTAGTACTTTGAACCTAATGGTTTTGTTAGCATGGTTTAGTGCTTGTAACCAGTCTAAATGAAATGTATATCTAAATTGTGTGGGCCAAGTCAAACTTCTTGCTTTGACTCTGTCTTACCAGCTGTCCCTTGATGGAAAAATTATTGACCATGGTAGGCATCTACATTTATAAGGACACTAGGGAAAATGGACACACTATGTGACATGTTGGAGGCTTTGTAAAGGTCCCCCTTTGTTGAATGCTTCCTTCTTACTTCAGGCACAGTTAGGATTCTTATATCTATTGAATAAACATAATATGGGGTTAAAGGTTTTCGTTGTTGCCTGAAGTTTCACCTAGTTAACAGTAGGCCAAGATCTAAACCCACAGGGACATGTATTTTAAGAGGAAGGGACAAATGATTGCTTTGACAAATCAAAGCCAAACCCTGATCCTATTTAGGGGTATCCCCGAGGAAGGTTCTGGCTGCTGCTCTTTTTGAGGCAGTGTGGGTTACCTGCCTGAACTCTGGAGGTGGAGAGGAGTGAGGAGATGGTGGGAGCCATCTGAAACTAACTCCTTCACCCCCCTTCCTCAGACCTCAGGCAGGGGTGTTGTGGGTTCTGCTGTGCTAAGAACCAGTGTTAATTCTCCCAGGAAACTGCTGGAGAGGAAATTACACTAACCCCTGCCAAGGCTTCCCAGCTGCGGGGGCAGGAATTAAACTGTCATCCCCTCTTGGATGCTTGGATCAGACTACTTTGGCTGGCTCAGCCTCTGAAAGAACAACTGGCTCTTCTCCCTTCGGCTGCCCTTAGACTGAGAACACTGCTCCAAGCAGGTAATATGGGCATTCCCTTTCTGGGGTGGAATCGTCCAGACCAGACACTGCCACTTGTCTCCAGGGTTGGAAACTCAGTAGGAACCTCTTGCATGGGATTCAGCTGCAGCTACCCACAGCCCAAGTAATGCGATTTGCAGAGGCCTTGAGAAAGTAACTTTAGCTGTGCACACCAAGGGAACTTTGGCTGTTTGGGATCCTCTGGCATCTAGACCATTGTTAGCTCTCCAGAGGGAGGCTCATGCCTTGTGAAAATCAAAGCTGCTTGTAGGCGCCACTTTTAATGAGATCTTTCAAAGGGATCAGCCTAAATGGTCTGTCAGAATCATAATGTCAGGTGTATTTCATGCTCCAGACAGATCTGTCTCTCTCTCTCTCTCTCTCTCTCTCTCTCTCTCTCTCTCTCTCTCTCTCACCCTCCCTCCATCCCTCCATCCCTCCCCTCCTCCCTCAAGCAAACAGTAATAAGAATAATTTAAAATTCTTCTGGGAAGATATTGATTTATTAATAGGAGCTACTGGTTTTTCTGCACTGACGGCCCCAGGACTTTTTTCACTGTATGGTTGCAGTGCCTGGCTCTCCCCGCCAAGTCTCCAGAGCTCCCAGTCATCAATTTATCAACCCAGGATGACAACTTCATTGTTGTTCTTTGGAAACTCTGGCTTTTCAGAAGCTCTCAGGGTGTCAGACTCCAAGATGCCTTTGGAAAAGTATTCTTGTGTAGAGTAGGAAATCTGCTCGAAAAATGCTGCATCCTTTGAAAATCAAGATAGCACCCATTTCTTGCTCACTTTTACCCATAAGAAAGTATGCACCTTTCTGGAACTTTCTAAAAAAAAAAATCAGATGGAAATAAAAACTGTTCAGGTTGTACGGGGCTGCCCGCAGGCCAGATGTTATCAACATTTTTTGGCTTGTGGAAAGGAATTTTGCATTAATGTAAAAAACCCATGAATTTTCCCAAATTGCTGTAACAAATTACTACAAGTTTGGTGGCTTAAAATAACTTAATTTTGTTCTTTTATAGTTCTGGAGGGCAGACGCTCACCCCAAGGTCCTGCCAGGCCTGGCTCTTTCAAGAGGACTCCAGGGGAGAATATTTCTTCACCATTCATAGCTTCTCCAGGCTGCCCTCATTCCTGGGCTCATGGTCTCTTCTCATTTTGTTCTGACATCTGTGTCTGCATTCATGTCATTTGCTTTTTAGATTCTGACCCTCTCTCCTCCTTCTTCATTCTAGCCAGCCTGGTCTCCGTAGTATGGCATTGTCTCAAAAGAGAACACACACACACACACACACACACACACACACACACACACACACAGAGAGAGAGAGAGAGAGAGAGAGAGAGAGAGAGAGAGAGAGAGAGACTGAACACAGACCCACAAGGAGGGAGGGAAGAGGGAGGTTTGGAGAGGGAGAGTCCTGTATTCATAACATGCTAACATATTAGACACTACTCATGCACTTTAGGATTGGAATGAAGCAAAGCTAGGGTCCATTACCATGCCTCCCCAAGGTATTCTTCTGCCATTGGCTCATGCAGCCCTTTCAATCCTGTAGTTACTGCAGAAATGTTTCCATATATGTTCCTAGTAGATTATCCAAAGGCAGCTCATTTTTTCAAAAAAGGTGCCGAGGTCAGATCCCAGGGATACATAGACCAGGAGTGCTGGGCTCTGAACAGGAGTAGAGCCTATGCTTCTGTCTGACGTGGGCCAATGCTTTGCCACATGATCAGGACTTCTACAAGACATCCTCTGAAAACAGGTTCTGAGCCTTCTCATGGAGGAGAAACCAATGCGCCAAGCCAAGCGGTGATCGGGTGCTGGCACAGTGGCTGAGTTTAGTCCCCGTGTTATGCGGGCGCCCTGTCACGGTTGGAGGTTCAGAGATGAAAGGCAGCCACATCTTAAAAGGGTCCTTACAGCCTACCTATTAAAGCAGGCTCCCCACACTCCGGCGAGCAGAGGGATCACCTGGGAGCTTGTTAAAGCAAAAGCTTGGTTCAATACGTGTGGGGTGGGCTGGAGATTCCGTGTGTCTAACATCTCAAGTAGCAAGGGTCTAGAGGGGCAAACCATCCACGGGTAGGTCATGTATAATATGGCTTAAGTGTTTTGCCACAAATGAGAAAGTAGGGGAATGCATGTGGCCAAAGCTTGAAAAGAGAAAAGCTGAATGACTCCTAGGGGAAATGAGCAGTCTTCTCAGAATAGGAGCTTGCCAGGCAAAGTGCCGGGGAGTGGGGAGGGAGAGAGACCGAACAGCACATGGCAGTGGGATGGAGAAAAGATCCTCAAAGGGCAGAAACAGAAGCAGGACTGTGGCAGAGTCTAAGGTTGGGAGGATAGCACGAGCTGAGGCCACTGGGCCAAGTAATGTGAATCAGGTTACATAGGCTGTTCTCCCCTGAGCTTAGAAGTCTGGACTCGATAGAGCAAGGAACGGGAAGATGGGGCCAGAGAGTGGCTTCTGTTGCTACTCATTCCAGCAAATGACTACATAGTTTTTATTGGTAAGTGGCAGGATATTTAAAGGAATGGCAGGTGATGTACTTTACAAACAAAGGTTTTGCCATGTATAGTGGCTCCCATGTGGTGGCTGACACAGGAGGGTTGCCATGAGTCCACAGATAGCTTGTGCAGCAGAGTGATATCATACCTTAAAACATGTATAGTTATTGGTGTGAAGCTATTACTTAAAGCCCATGGGCATGCCACGGCAATGCATGTTTGAAATCAGCTGAACTCTACTCTTACGCAGTGATGACGTAGGCCGGGTTCTGGACCCTTTGGAAATACTGATGTCTGGATAAGCTGGGGTTACCAGGCCAGGATCAGCAGGGATGGTAGTCTGGTGTCCGCACTCAGCCCGCCCTCCCTTCATGCCTCTCCTTATTCTGGACAGTATCTGGTTAGCACAGAACCTTGGCAGCTGTTGGAAGGCTGCCTCTTTGCTTTCCCATTCTCCACTCCCATTCCCACTACTGTCTCACTGTTGGAACAGAAGTTGTAGAAACTGACCTAGGCTAAGGTCAAAAAGAAAACTACAGTCACAGGACAGTATGGAGATATCTAAGATCAATACAATCGATGATGTCTATCATCGATTTGTTGGTTGATACATGTCAGATGTGGCACTAGGAGTTTGACATATAAGCGTTTCATTCTACGTTATCTGCTGAGACAGGCGTTCATTTTCCCCCTTGAACACTTACTGAGGAGAAAACTAAGGCTCAGAAAGAGAATGCTATTTTTCACGGTGGTATAGCCAGGAATTGAGATCATAGCTGTTTGACTCTGCAGCTGACTCTACAGAGCCACAGCCAAAATGGGTTCTAGTTCGGCTAAGTAGTTGTTAAATATTCAGCACGTAGGGTAGTGATGAGGTCCAGGCATGGTGGCTACAATCAGGAGGTACCAGATATCAGGCTCCGGGAAGGTACATGGAGAGCAGTCTGTATTAGAAAGGTCAGCTGGCCAATTGGAAGGCTCTGGTCAGAGTGGACAGAAAAACAAACCATTACAGGTAGGTGACCAGCATGCTGGCAGTGAGAGAAAGGGCAACAGAAGAAATCAGAAACTATTTATCTGCACAGGCCGTAAGTGGAGATATGTCTCAAAGATAATGTGGGAGCTACACTTCTAAACCGGTCAGGTGGTCAGAGGCAGATGACAACTGTCTTAGTTAAGGGCATAAATCACCTTCTGTCACCAGCGCTGGATCCAGACAAACTTAGATCCACCCTAGGTGGACCTAGACATCAGACAAATGACTGCAGCAGTGTATGTGAATATGGTATGCTTTCTAAATTTTATTTTCCTGTCACATTTATCCTTGCTTTTGCATTTTAGTCTTTAGACTATAATCTAGAACCCTTACAAACAGCCTTAGTCTCGATGTTCTACTGTCTTGAATGTACCCTGTCCCATCCAAACCGAGAAGTAAAGAGTCAGACCTGGTTAGCGCATACGTCATCAAGTGGGACTCACCTCAGGGAGCTATTTTAGAATGAAAAGTCTTTGGACACTTAGTCTATAGAACTGTTTGGTACCAAGTAACTTTGTTTTGAGCTTTTATTTGATAAAACTTATCTGTGTTTATTATATATAGCATGATGTTTTTAAAATTTATATGTCTTGAAATAAACAGAATTAATACACATGTGCTTTATCTCTCTTATTTTTTTTTTTTTTTTTTGGTGATGAGAACCTTTAAAATGTGTCTCAGCTATTTTTACAAATTAAAGACATGGCATTAGCTACAGTCATTATGTCGTGCAGTAGATCTTCGAGCTTATTTATCCCGTCTAACTGAAATTTTATATCCTCAGACCTATTTTTCTGTCCTCCGACCCTGTTAACTCCTATTCTTGCCTCTGCTTCTATGAGCTCAACTGTTTAAGTTTCAATATGTAAGAGAAATCATGTGGCATTTGTCTTCCTTTGATTTATTTTACATAACATAACGTTGTGGTTTATCTCTGTGGTCACAGATGACAACTTATTTTTACGGACTGAAGAATCTCTCTCTCTCTCTCTCTCTCTCTCTCTCTCTCTCTCTCTCTCTCTCTCTCTGTGTGTGTGTGTGTGTGTGTGTGTGTGTGTGTGTGTAGTTCTATCTGTCCATCATTTTTGAGGAATCTCCATACTGTTTTCCGTTACAATTGTAAATGTTTCTCCTTCTATCAGCAGTGCACAAGGGTTTTCTTTTCTGCACATCCTTTCTAACACGCCTCTCATCACTTTTGATACCTATTTGAGCAGATGTGTAGTGATATCTAATTGTGGTTGCAATCTATCTTTCCCTGATCATCACTGATGTTATGCACATATCTGCTATCCATTGGTATGTTTTATTTTGAAAAAAAAATATTTTCAGCTCTTTTCCCGTTGTCTAATGTGTTTGTTTTCTTCATTTTGATTCAACTGTTTAGATCTTTTGATATTAACTCCTTACCAAATGCATGATTTAAAGATATTTTCTCCCATTCCATATCTCTATGCCTCTCAACTGACCATTTCTATCACAACATAGAAGCTTTTTAATGTGATGAGGCTTGAGTACTTTTGAACAAGAACCCTGGAGTGGTTAAAAAAATAAATAAATAAATGGTTCCTGCGAGTACTACTCTGTGTTTCTCTCCCGGGCTCCCTCTGACCCGGTTGGTTGCTCTCTCACTAGTTCCAGCTCTGTCAGGCCATAGGAACTATTATTTATCTCAGTGGCTCCACACTGCCCTCAAGTACTCTTTGACCCAGGTGGACCACGAGCATTTCCAGCAGGCCCCCAGCCACACTGTTCTCTAGATGCCCACTTAGAGTTAGTTCCGGCACCTGTGGGGCTAAATGGAACTAACTACAAGTTATCTCTAGTTAGTATTTCTCCTAGGGGCTCTGCTAGCTCGAACTCTCTGGTACCAGCTACCCAGTAAAATCAGGGATCTAGAAGTCCAGCGTGGGCTGGCCTATCATGGTTCCTTGTCATAGACTTTGCTCGTACTCCCAACAACCCAGTGAAATCAAGACTCAACAAACTGCAACCCAACAATCAGATTTATATGTTAAATTCTCTATCCATAATACAGCCTCAAAATGAACTCACAACCAATTGATAAGGATATAAACCGGCCACCTAGATAAGATAAATCTGCCTACAGAAATCCATCCCAACTACCTTGGCGACTCAAGACCACCTGGATTGGGTCACCCTTCTCTGTCTCCGTCTTGATTCTCTTAGCTCCTTCTCTCCTGCTTCTCCCTTTCCTTCTAAAACCTCTGTTCTCACCTCCCTTCCTTTTCATCCAATGACAGGCGTCGTTTTATCTTGTCTGCCTTCACCTGCATAGTTGCATCAGCCTACAGTACCCACTGATGCAGATGAGCCTGAGCTGGCATTCTTTAAATCCCTGTGCTGCTCACCCTAGAGTCAGCCACTCAACTCTCCTCCCCCATGTTTACCTCTGAATCTCAGGACCAGTTTTGTGCATAGACACATCTTGAGTCTGTGCTTTCACTGCGGTGGAGTCTTTCATCTTCTGAAGCATCCTCCATCTACCCTTTTGTTTCTGGAAGTCATCCATTCTTCAAGCAAGTACACTCACTCTCTTAATAAATCAGTTTCTGGTAGCATTGGGTAATTCTACGAGAGCTTTTGTTCTCAAAGACACTGGCAAAAGGTAATTATTTAAAGTATAAAAAGTCCCTTTACTACCACCTTGTCAGAATGGTCAACAGAGGACATAAGAGGAGTCCTCGTGAAGAAGACAATGTGGGATGCGTTTCTTCATTCCATGTTTACCCCATCCTCTCTGAGCTTGTTTTTGGTATTTATGTTCCATAACATAAAATGTTTATGTTATGTCTAATCTTCTCTTTCTCCTTGTTTAAGTTCTTCTGGGATCCGAAGTCAGGTATTACATTCAATCTCTTATGCTTCCCCCTCCCCTGTATTGAGCCTGATAATTCTTCTGAATTAAGGAATGCAAACTAGGGAGAAGTACATCAGAGGTTGGGCTGACCTTGTGCTTCTGAAGATTTAGGAGGAGCACCTTGCTTGCAAGAATGAAGTTTAAATGAGGGTGTGGTTGTTTAAAAGAGAATGGTTTCCAAAGGCTCTTAAATGCTTGTTTCTGGAAAGTTTGGAAAGGATTAGGAGGTGTGGCCTTGTTGGAGGAGGCATGTCACTGGGGGTGGGCTTGGAAGTTTCAAAAGCCCATACTAGTTTCCAGTCTTTTCTTCTTCTTCTTCTTCTTCTTCTTCTTCTTCTTCTTCTTCTTCTTCTTCTTCTTCTTCTTCTTCTTCTTCTTCTTCTTCTTCTTCTTCTTCTTCTTCCTTCTTCTCCTTCTCCTTCTTCTCCTTCTTCTTCTTCTCCTTCTTCTCCTTCTTTTTCTCCTTTTCTTCTTCTTCTCCCTTCTCCCTTCTTCTCCTTCTCCTTCTTCCTTTCTTCTTCCTCCTTCTTCCTTTCTTCTTCCTCCTCCTCCTCCCTCTCCTCCTCCTCCTTCTTCTTCTTCTCTCTCTCTCTCTCTCTCTCTCTCCTCTCTCTCCCTTCCCCTCCCTTCCTCCCTCCCCCTCCTCCTCCCTCTTCTCTGCCTACTGCTTGTGGATCAGGATATAAAACTCTCAGCCACTGCTTCAGTACCATGCCAGTTTGTTCCCTGCAGTAATCATGGATCAATCCCCTGAAACTGTAAGCAAGCCCAAAATTAAATGCTTTCTTTTATTCAAGTTGCCTTGATCATGATGTCTCTTCACAGCAATAGAACAGTGACTAAGACAGGGGGTGGTAATTATGCTCCAGTCCGTAGCTTCTGATTGTTAATATGTCTGGAACCCAAAGCAACAGGGAATGTGATTATCAGACTACATCAATAATGTCCCAGAAGAAATGTAGGAAAAATAAAAGATTTCTGAAAATAACCTCAGCAAAAATTTGGGGCTGGATTTTGAGGTTTGGAGGTATCGTTAGCATTTGAAAATTGAATGGTGGTTCCTGGAAGTCAGCATGCATTTATCACAAAGGCACGCTCCAAGTCTGCTATCTTCTAAAATAATGAGATTTGGAGCCAGTGACATGGGCAGAGAGTGGGTAAAGGTCCTTGCCACCAGGCTAATAATGGGCGTTAAGTCCTCAGAACCCACAAGGTAAAGGGAGAGAGCTAAGTTCTGGGGCTTGTCCCCTTAGTTCTATACATGGGCTGTGGCATGTGCTCACGCATGAGTACATGCAGATAAGTAAACACATGTCATGCAATTGTTTTAAAAAGTGAAATAATGGAATTTGAATAAAATTCTTCCATACATGAAGAACAGTACTTAGCCCCCTTATGTGTTTAGCACCGACCATATCCTGGCTTCCATTGGCCTCCTGTCCTCACAGTATGTCTTCAAGATGAGCATTGCTGGTGAGTTTCTCTCTTACCTGTACTCATAAAAAGACAATTAAGAAAAAAAATGAAATATTAGAGAATTCAAATAATTTATACTATGTTTCTGTAAGTTACAGAACTTAGAGATTTTTCTGATTAAGATCTACACCCATTTCTTATAGCACACCCTTTTCAGACATTGCTAATGTTGATTTTGGCCAAATAATTATTGCCATCTTTAATATTACTAATGGGCACACAGTATTTAAGGGGTACAGTGTGGCATTTTTGAAGCATGAAGATAATGATCAGATCAAGGTAACTGGTGCATCTACAACCTCAGACATGTCGCCCCCTCTATATATTTTCCTGTTTTGAAATATTCAGTTAATCCTGCCAACCAGCACTCTCCTATTGTTCTACAGCAGCTGTCAAAGTTACTCTTCAACTATCCTCTCTGTTTCTCTTTTTTCCTGCACCTTTCTCAAGTTCTAGTAACCACTTCTGTATTTTCCACTTTTGAGACCAATTTTTTTTAGCTTCTGGATAAGTAAAAACATCTGTTGTTCTTCTGTGCCTGACATCCTATATCTAACAATGTCCTTGCCCTCTGACTCTGTCCACAGCGCTTCGAAGGACGGACGGAACCTAGAGACAAATGGACCTTTTCCCAAAGTTACAAGGGGACTTAAAAGCTCTGAACTTCCAAACTGAATATAAAATTTCACAAGATATATTTACATTAAAATAAAAGGGTAAAGTCTTTAAAGGAAGGAGAGTTCGTGCGTGTGTTTGTGCATATTTTCCTATGTTAATAATAAAGGAAACACAATATCACAGGACATCTGGATTATATATACTCTTGCATATACTTACCAACATAAAACGATTATTATAAATTACATATACATATATATTTTTAAAAGAGATAAAAATATAACAAACAAAATGAAAGAGAGACTGAGAAATTAGATGCTAGATTGCAGGCCATAGAACAGAGCTTAGAGGATCTGGAACCTATAGCTACAATAGAAAATGCAGTTACAGATGAGAAAAAAACCCACAAAGGCTGGGGGAAATTAGAATGGCAACTCATACAGATGCAATATATCAAAGTAAGAATCCATATTCTTCTTGTAGGACTACCTAAAACAGTGTCATACAATGAAATAAATGTTTCATTTTATACAGTTTGGAGGACTGAGATATGTACATTTGTTGATGCATATTAGAAATTCCAATGGGCTTCTGCCATAAATTCTGAAGGAGAGGATTCTGAGATCACACACTTATTGAGACAGTGACTGCTTTTGGAGACACCTTTGATGACCAAAGCTGATCCTGCTCAGGCCCATATGTCCATTAGAATATAACAGTTTTACAGACATTATGGCATACAGCCTATCCCAAATATAGTTTACAGTCCTACAGGCCAAGCCATGTAAAAAATCTAACAGGAATTTAATGGAGATGCTCATAGAACAGAAGGAAATAATAAATTTCCCAGGGATAGATTAAATGATGCTTTGTTGCTTTTGAATATTTTTAAAAATCAATAAGACAGATAACGAACTGTTAAAAACCAATGCATTTTAGAAAGGACTGCTGAATTAGATCAAACTATAGCACTCCTAATTACAGAATGGAAGAAAGGAAATATGTTACATTGGGGAGATTTTACATTTGTTCCAACAGGAAAGAAAAAAACCTATGTCTTCCATCCAAATTATTGGAAATAAGATTTGGCCAGGGAAGATCCTGAAGACCTTGGCTACAGACAAGAAGAAGGAGATCGGCAAGATGAACAAGACAGGTAATATATGTACTGGTCCTGCTCCTCAGAACATCAGTGAGATTGGCTGTGACATGAAAAAAATGTCTATACATAGCCAATGGAAAGTCCGCAAGACTTACCATGTCATCCTTTCATATGATGTAAATAAAAAACTTTTATTACAGTTTTGATTTCAATCCAAATTAGCTTAAGAAAGACAGATGCCTTGCACCTGCTCAGACAGAGAGGGGAAGGTCATCTTTGGCTGAACTGTGCATCTTGCTCATTCCATACATCATTGGTACAGAACTCTGTATTACTTGATGAGAAACTGTGTTCACAGAAATGACAACGAAGGAAGCAGCCATGGCAAGACTTACAGATCTCATTCTGTCTTATGAAAGGCTAGCACAGCCAAATCATCACTGATGTCCTCACAGGAAGGATGGGATCAGTCCAGAATATCGTGATGTTGTGATCGGCTGAATCAACATGAACAAGGGGTATTGATTTATGATTTGATAGCATTTAAAAAAATTAATTGGTCATGTTTGTCCACAAATCTCTTCTTGTTCAGTTTTATTTAATAGTTTTTTTTAAAGCTATTCTTAGGCAAGGAATAAGAAGAACCCACATATCAAGCAATATCAGCATACATTGTAATTTTTAGTCTTGTTACCTATTTTAACCTATTTCGTCTTGCTGATGTTTTGTGTACTGGAATGTGTGCTGACATGTGGAGTCCACGGGACTTTGGATATATGTCATTGGGCTCTACCTACCTTTTTGTTTTTGTTATTGTTGCTGAGAAAGGGTCTCTCCCTGGCTTAAGCTTGCTAAGTAGGAGTCCTAAGATCCTTCTTTCTCCAGTTCCTCAGGATTGGAGTTTATATCCCAAGCCCAGGCCCTTCACATGTGTGCTGGGGATGGAGCTCAGTTCCTTTGCAAGGCAAGCGGGCTGAGCCCACTCCCTAGCCCATCTTGGTTTTCCCTCTAGTCTATCTCTTTGCCTTTTCATTAACTTTCAAGTAAAGTGTGGTCTGTCAGAACCTTTTCCCCTTCCCCCCTCCCTTCCTTCTCATGGAAGGCATGCACACAGAGGGAAGCTCACAGAGGGAAGCCTCATTGTTGGAGGAGGGCTCTCCAGCCCCTAAATCTGTTGGTCATAAACTGGGTCCCATGTGGCCACCGAGTATGGTCCATTATCTTCCACTAGGAAATCCCACCGCAGATTCCCTTGGGATAACCTCACCTCTGGGTCTCACGCACACTGATCAGGTTTGTAGGGCACAATGTTCCCTCACTACAGGGCAATTTGTGAATCATTGTTTTCCAGGCAAGTCAGACCCAATTTCCCTGGGCTCTGCGGCTTCCTCCATGACTCAGAATTTCAGTGGTTTTCTGTTCTAGCTTCCCTGAACTCCTAAATTGAGATGGTAAACGATGGCAGGAGATGGAGGTGGTTATAACCCCTCTGGAGGTCTGCCTAAGGAAAAGAATTTTCCAAAAGTTTCAGGGAGATTTCTTGTGCAATAGAGACAGCTTTGTATACAACGCTGTCTCATTGTAAAGGTTTGGGTGTCATAATTGGGTTTCTATGTTTTTTTGTTTGTTTGTTTGAATCTTTTTTTTGTTTATTTAGTTTTTTTTCTTTTTTTCTTTCTTTCTTTACACAAAAACTGAGTCATCTGAAGAAAAAAAAGCGTAATTCAGGAATTGCCCCATCACAAGCCCTGTAGGCATGACTAAGCATTTTCTTGATTACTAATTGATGCGCTGTGGTGATGTCATCCCTGGGCAAATGGGCCCGGGCTACATAAGAACTCAAGCTGAACAAAGGCTGGGGAAGCAAACGTGGAAGCAGACTTTCTCTGTGGTCTCCGCTTCAGTTCATGCCTCCAGGTTCCTGCCTTGAACTCCTGTACTGACTTCCCTCAGAGAGAAACTGTAACCTTCAAATGAAATAAACCCTTTCCTCCACTATGTTGATTTTGGCCATGGTGTTTATTACAGCAACAAAAGGCAAACTAAGATAATGCTCAATAAACTGGAGTGGTTGTGCGCATGCTCCTAGGTATTTGAGTTGAGAGGCCATCTGCTAATTTGGCCGAGCTTCCCTGTGGAGCCTTGAATGCTCTCTACTTTCTAGATAACTCCGTTTTACCGGATCATCTTCAAACCCTCATGCATACAAAAGCAGGATCCTGAAGCACTAGCTGTCATTTTGTTTTGCTTTATTGTTCGTTGTTTTAATTATTGCTTGTTCATTTTTGTTTTTTTGTTTTTGTTTTTTTTTTTTGAAATTCTGAGGAATCAAATCCAGTCTCAGAGAGGCTAGGAAATGCTGCTGAGTCTACCCTCTGCCCATAGATAGAGTCTTCCGTAGTTAGCAGTTTCCTGTATTGACTTTGCCATATTACAAAGGACAACCACAGAAAGTCAGTTCCTGAGAAGCAGAAAAAGAAAATCTACATCCAACCCTTTGCCTCATTAAAATCTGTTGACATCAGAGGAACAAAAGGCAGCAAAGTGAAAACCAGACACCATTGGGCTTTCAGAATATGTTGATGTGTGTGTGTGTGTGTGTGTGTGTGTGTGTGTGTGTGTGTGTGTGTGTGTGTGTGTGAGTGTGTCCTGCAGCTTCTTTGGCTCTCAGCTAATAACAAAGCCATTGGACATGTGCAGTGGAGAGCAGACAGTGTCTACTAAGCATCCCAGGCCAGGAGATGCAAACAGTTACAGGTGATGGACAACAGGACCTGGGATGACTTCCTATCTTTGGGGAAGCCTTTTCTCCTTTTGTGCCTACTGGAAGCCAATGTAACTTTGTCAGGAAGATGTTCTGTGAGTCAGAGTTCATCATGAGCAAGTCAGTCAGAATCCCTGGTCTGATAAGGTCTGTTTTACTTTTGGATGTTTAAATAAAGTGTATGAACATATAAAATATATAATTTCATATGTGAACAGATGCCTATATTATGAAGAATAATAGTAAATGAAAGTAAAACATGTCAAATAAGTGATTAAAGATAAAGACCAGCTGGTTTAACATTTTCTGTGGAGATACCTGGTCAAAACAAGCTTGCTAGTGTTTCAAAATAGTTGCTTCCATGAGCCAATGACTCTTTTAATGGTATATTTATTTCCTTAAAGTAGGTCTACATTTTTTGTTGCTCTTTTGAACGCTGAATAAAACCTCTTTAGAATTAAAAGTTGGAATTCTTGTCTCTCAAACAAAATAATCACCTTGCTTCCTTTCTCTGTGGTGAACATGAATCTGTTGTTACTTGCAATGAGCAGATCAAACTTGTATAGGTAGAAGCCTTTAAAGCTCAGGTCAAATGACATAATCTGGAAGAAAAATGCCTAGGAAGGATGATGGAGTTCCCTTCCTATGTGACAGAATAATGGGACATGGGGCAGGAGAGGTGCCAGCCTACAGCTGGGCATTGGGTGTGTGGTGATTTGAATGAGTGTGAACTCCACAGTGTTTGAGCTTGGCCCTTAGGGAGTGGCTCTATTAGGAGGTGTGGCCTCGTTGGAGCACATGTGATCTTGTTGGAGGAAGTTTGTCACTATGGGGCAGGTTTTGAGGCCTCATATGCTCAAGCTACACCCAGTGTGACATACAGTCTTCTGCTGCTGGCCTATCATGAGGTAGAACTCTCAGCTCCTTCTCTAGCATCATGTCTGCTTGCATTCTGCCATGTGTCCTGCTGTGATGATAATGGTCAAAATCTCTGAAGGTGTAATCTAGCTCCAATTAAATGTTTTCCTTTAAAGGAATTGCCATGGTCATGGTGTCTCTTCTCAGCAATAGAAACCCAACCAAAGACAGGATGCAAGTTGTTACATACTCACATGGATCACTGCTGCAAATTCTCTATGCTGCCTCTTTTCCTGCTCCTGACTTGTTTCTCCTTCCTGTGCACATCCTCCATGAGATGGGAAAGATGGGTTTCCTCTATAGACAGAGCCTCACAGACTCTCAATCACTCTGGGAGCTGGGAGCTGGAAGCTTCTGACTGAAGCTGTCTGGAAAAGCAGGTCCTCCATACCCTGCTGACATCCTCTACCCTACCTACACACATTTAACCATGATCATGGTTAGGAAACAGATCTGGAGCTTCCAGAGGGCAGTTATACTTTTTCAAAAGACTTAAGAAGCATGAGGTCCAGGTTTAATAACTCCTTAGAGGGAGTTACAGTTTTGTTTCTCTTCTGAACTTCAGACTATGGGTGCTGCTGAAGGGACAAGACAGAGCCAGTCTGCCTGGATGTGACACCTACCTCCTTGGTCACTGCTATGGTTTCCATCTGTTAAAAGTTTGGAGCCGCTCAACAATGTTCAGATGTGAGCCCTTCAAGGAAAATGTGGAGCTTTAATCTCATGAGTGGATTAATTCATTGATGAATTTATGGCTTAAAGAGGTATGATGGTAAAAGATGGTAAAAGTTAGTAGGTGGGGCTTAGGTTGAGAAAGTAGGTCACTGTGGTATAACCTTGAATGGTTTACATCGTCTCCGAGTCCTTGGTGCCCCTCTTTCTTTGATTCCTGTATGCCACAAGGTGAGTATCCTCTATACTGGCTGTAGTCATGTGGAACCACAGCTGTTGTCTTTCAGAGTTTGAAACAGGCCATTTCATGCCCTCCTGAACTGTAGAATTTTTATTGAGAAGTCTGCCATTCTCTTGATTTGCCTTTATATGTGATTTGGGGCCTTTAGGTTGTAAATTTCAGCATTCTTCCTTTGTTCTGAGTGGGTACCATTTTAACTATGATATGATGTTGGGGAATTCAATTCTGGGTTCTGTTGGTTTAGTGTTCTGAATGACTTCTACATCTGACAGCCTTCTCTTCCCGAGATTTGGCAAGTTTTAATCTGGGAGTTCATTGAATGTATTTTATATGCCTTTGACTTGAACTTCTCCCATCTGCCCACGATGTTTAGGTTTGTCTTTTGATCATGTCTCTTAGATCTCATATATTGTATCCATACTTTCTGATTATTGTCTTTGCCATTGTTGGAACATCTGAATTCATCTACCTTGTCTTAAAAACTCAAATATTCTGTCTTTAAGTTGATCCATTATATTGGGGGAGGCCTTCCATTGGCGTTTTAATCTGACTTCTTAAGATTTTCAGTTTTAAATTTCCATTTTTCTTTAGTATTTCCATCTCTTAATTGAAATTGTCTTTCACGTTATATGATGTTCTTGTTTAATCCAGTTGTTAATTTGAGTTTGAACCTATTTAGAAGTTTATCCATGTCCTCTGGCATGGGAGCGATTGTCCAGCTTGCTTTGGTATTGTTCCAGATGTGGGTTTGGGTGGCTGGCCTATGATTCCCCATTTCAGATCGTAGCTCAGGCTAAACTTTTACTTTGCTCTACACTGCCTCGTTCACACAGTTCAGACTCACAAGTTTCTCCCCTCTAACTGGAAGTAGTGGTCAGCCCAAGTCCAGAATCCAATCAAATGACTCTTACTCAGTGTAAGTGCTCCTGCTCCCTGACCCCATTCAACCATTGCTCTGGTTGAATGCAGAGGACAGGCTTTTCCAGGCACTGCCCCCATCTGCCCATGCAAGAGCTCTGTGTGGTTTTTGTGATTTTCCCCTCTCCCTTAAAATTACCTGTAAGTGAAAGTACAGTGTGGATTTTCTGAGGCTTGCCATTAGTCTTACGTTCTGACCCTCTACAGTTACATCTACTTATGCTAGGAGAACAGTGCTCCCAAGCTAGTGCTGGGCCATCTGGAATGGACTCTGGATTCTCCCCTCTTCTCTTCCCATTTAAAAAGTGTTTCCCCACTACAGAAACTAGTATTTTTTTCCAGTGTCAGCCACCTGGAGGTAGCGTTTCTCCAGTCATCCCTAGTTTCATACTTAGAGTCTTCCAGCAGGGGTATAGGCACTGTCCACCATCTTGGAGAAACAACCCCCTCCCCTTTTTAAGTTGTCCACTTGTAGGTGTTAGGTGTTGGGTTTTTTTTTTTTTTTTTTTTTTTTTTTTTTAATTAACTTTGAGTATTTCTTATGTACATTTCAGTGTTATTCCCTTTCCTGTTTCCGGCAAACATCCCCTTCCCCCTCCCCTTCTTTATAGGTGTTCCCCCCCCCCTCCCCCATTGCTGCCTCCCCCCGACAGTCTAGTTCACTTGGGGTTCAGTCTTAGCAGGACCCAGGGCTTCCCCTTCCACTGGTGCTCTTACTAGGATATTCATTGCTACCTATGAGGTCAGAGTCCAGGGTCAGTCCATGTATTGTCTTTAGGTAGTGGCATAGTCCCTGGAAGCTCTGGTTGCTTGGCATTGTTGTACATATGGTGTCTCAAGCTCCGTCAAGCTCTTCCAGTTCATTCTCTGATTCCTTCAACGGGGTCCCGTTCTCAGTTCAGTGGTTTGCTGCTGGCATTCGCCTCTGTATTTGCTGTATTCTGGCTGTGTCTCTCAGGATCGATCTACATCCGGCTCCTGTCGGTCTGCACTTCTTTGCTTCATCCATCTTGTCTAATTGGGTGGCTCTATGTATGGGCCACATGTGGGCAGGCTCTGAATGGGTGTTCCTTCAGTCTCTGTTTTAATCTTTGCCTCTCTCTTCCTGCCAAGGGTATTCTTGTTCCCCTTTTAAAGAAGGAGTGAAGCCTTCACATTTTGATCATCCGTCTTGAGTTTCATTTGTTCTAGGCAACTAGGGTAATTCAAGCATTTGGGCTAATAGCCACTTATCAGTGAGTGCATACCATGTATGTCTTTCTGTGATTGGGTTAGCTCACTCAGGATGATATTTTCCAGGTCCAACCATTTGCCTAAAAATTTCATAAAGTCGTTGTTTTTGATAGCTGAGTAATATTCCATTGTGTAGATGTACCACATTTTCTGTATCCATTCCTCTGTTGAAGGGCATCTGGGTTCTTTCCAGCTTCTGGCTATTATAAATAAGGCTGCGATGAACATAGTGGAGCACGTGTCTTTTTTATATGTTGGGGCATCTTTTGGGTATATGCCCAAGAGAGGTATAGCTGGATCCTCAGGCAGTTCAATGTCCAATTTTCTGAGAAACCTCCAGACTGATTTCCAGAATGGTTGTACCAGTCTGCAACCCCACCAACAATGGAGGAGTTTCCTCTTTCTCCGATCCTCGCCAGCATTTGCTGTCACCTGAGTTTTGATCTTAGCCATTCTCACTGGTGTGAGGTGAAATCTCAGGGTTGTTTTGATTTGCATTTCCTGATGACTAAAGATGTTGAACATTTCTTTAGGTGTTTCTCAGCCATTCGGCATTCCTCAGCTGTGAATTCTTTTTTGTTTAGCTCTGAACCCCATTTTTTAATAGGGTTATTTGTCTCCCTCGTCTAACTTTTGAGTTCTTTTATATTTTGGATATAAGGCCTCTATCTGTTGTAGGATTGGTAAAGATCTTTTCCCAATCTGTTGGTTGCCGTTTTGTCCTAACCACAGTGTCCTTTGCCTTACAGAAGCTTTGTAGTTTTATGAGATCCCATTTGTCGATTCTTGATCTTAGAGCATAAGCCATTGGTGTTTTGTTCAGGAAATTTTTTTCCAGTGCCCATGTGTTCCAGATGCTTCCCTAGTTTTTCTTCTATTAGTTTGAGTGTGTCTGGTTTGATGTGGAGGTCCTTGATCCACTTGGACTTAAGCTTTGTACAGGGTGATAAGCATGGATCGATCTGCATTCTTCTACATGTTGACCTCCAGTTGAACCAGCACCATTTGCTGAAAATGCTATCTTTTTTCCATTGGATGGTTTGGGCTCCTTTGTCAAAAATCAAGTGACCATAGGTGTGTGGGTTCATTTCTGGGTCTTCAATTCTATTCCATTGGTCTATCTGTCTGTCTCTGTACCAATACCATGCAGTTTTTATCACTATTGCTCTGTAATACTGCTTGAGTTCAGGGATAGCGATTCCCCCTGAAGTCCTTTTATTGTTGAGGATAGTTTTAGCTATCCTGGGTTTTTTGTTATTCCAGATGAATTTGCAAATTGTTCTGTCTAACTCTTTGAAGAATTGGATTGGTATTTTGATGGGGATTGCATTGAATCTGTAGATCGCTTTTGGTAAAATGGCCATTTTTACTATATTAATCCTGCCAATCCATGAGCATGGGAGATCTTTCCATCTTCTGAGGTCTTCTTCAATTTCTTTCTTCAGAGTCTTGAAGTTCTTGTTGTACAAATCTTTTACTTGCTTGGTTAAAGTCACACCGAGGTACTTTATATTATTTGGGTCTATTATGACGGGTGTTGTTTCCCTAATTTCTTTCTCGCTTGTTTCTCTTTTGTGTAGAGGAAGGCTACTGATTTATTTGAGTTAATTTTATACCCAGCCACTTTGCTGAAGTTGTTTATCAGTTTTAGTAGTTCTCTGGTGGAACTTTTGGGATCACTTAAATATACTATCATATCATCTGCAAATAGTGATATTTTGACTTCTTTTTTTCCGATCTGTATCCCCTTGATCTCCTTTTGTTGTCTGATTGCTCTGGCTAGAACTTCAAGAACTATATTGAATAAGTAGGGAGAGAGTGGGCAGCCTTGTCTAGTCCCTGATTTTAGTGGGATTGCTTCAAGTTTCTCTCCATTTAGTTTAATGTTAGCCACTGGTTTGCTGTATATGGCTTTTTACTATGTTTAGTATGGGCCTTGATTCCTATTCTTTCCAGGACTTTTATCATGAAGGGGTGTTGAATTTTGTCAAATGCTTTCTCAGCATCTAATGAAATGATCATGTGGTTTTGTTCTTTCAGTTTGTTTATATAATGGATCACGTTGATGGTTTTCCGATATTAAACCATCCCTGCATGCCTGGGATGAAGCCTACTTGATCATGGTGGATGATTGTTTTGATGTGCTCTTGGATTCGGTTTGCCAGAATTTTGTTGAGTATTTTTTAAGTGCCGATGTTCATAAGGGAAATTGGTCTGAAGTTCTCTTTCTTTGTTGGGTCTTTGTGTGGTTTAGGTATAAGAGTAATTGTGGCTTCATAGAAGGAGTTCGGTGTGCTCCATCTGTTTCAATTTTGTGGAATAGTTTGGATAATATTGGTACGAGGTCTTCTATGAAGGTCTGATAGAATTCTGCACTAAACCTGTCTGGACCTGGGCTCTTTTTGGTTGGGAGACCTTTAATGACTGCTTCTATTTCCTTAGGAGTTATGGGGTTGTTTAACTGGTTTATCTGTTCCTGATTTAACTTCGGTACCTGGTATCTGTCTAGGAAATTGTCCATTTCCTGCAGATTTTCAAGTTTTGTTGAGTATAGGCTTTTATAGTAAGATCTGATGATTTTTTGAATTTCCTCTGAATCTGTAGTTATGTCTCCCTTTTCATTTCTGATTTTGTTAATTTGGACACGCCTCTGTGTCCTCTCGTTAGTCTGGCTAAGGGTTTATCTATCTTGTTGATTTTCTCAAAGAACCAACTTTTGGTTCTGTTGATTCTTTCTATGGTCCTTTTTTTGTTTCTACTTGGTTGATTTCAGCTCTGAGTTTGATTATTTCCTGCCTTCTACTCCTCCTGAGTGTATTTGCTTCTTTTTGTTCTAGAGCTTTTAGGTGTGCTGTCAAGCTGCTGACATATGCTCTTTCCTGTTTCTTTCTGCAGGCACTCAGCGCTATGAGTTTTCCTCTTAGCACAGCTTTCATCGTGTCCCATAAGTTTGGGTATGTTGTACCTTCATTTTCATTAAATTCTAAAAAGTTTTTAATTTCTTTCTTTATTTCTTCCTTGACCAGGTTATCATTGAGTAGAGCTTTGTTCAATTTCCACGTATATGTGGGCATTCTTCCCTTATTGAAGACCAGTTTTAGGCCGTGGTGGTCTGATAGCACGCATGGGATTATTTCTATCTTTCTGTACCTGTTGAGGCCCGTTTTTTGACCAATTATATGGTCAATTTTGGAGAAAGTACCATGAGGAGCTGAGAAGAAGGTATATCCTTTTGCATTAGGGTAGAACGTTCTATAAATATCTGTTAAGTCCATTTGGCTCATGACTTCTCTTAGTCTGTCTACGTCTCTGTTTAATTTCTGTTTCCATGATCTGTCCATTGATGAGAGTGGGGTGTTGAAGTCTCCTACTATTATTGTGTGAGGTGCAATATGTGTTTTGAGCTTTAGTAAGGTTTCTTTTACGTATGTAGGTGCCCTTGTATTTGGGGCATAGATATTTAGGATTGAGAGTTCATCTTGGTGGATTTTTCCTTTGATAAATATAAAGTGTCCTTCCTTATCTTTTTTGATGACTTTTAGTTGAAAATTGACTTTATTTGATATTAGAATGGCTACTCCAGCTTGCTTCTTCCGACCATTTGCCTGGAAAGTTGTTTTCCAGCCTTTCACTCTGAGGTAGTGTCTGTCTTTGTCTCTGAGGTGTGCTTCCTGTAGGCAGCAGAATGCAGGGTCCTCGTTGCGTATCCAGTTTGTTAATCTATGTCTTTTATTGGGGAGTTGAGGCCATTGATGTTGAGAGATATTAAGGAATAGTGATTATTGCTTCCTGTTATATTCATATTTGGATGTTTATGTTTGTGTGCTTTTCTTCTCTTTGTTTTGTTGCCAAGACGATTAGTTTCTTGCCTCTTCTTGGGTATAGCTTGCCTCCTTATGTTGGGCTTTACCATTTATTATCCTTTTGTAGCGCTGGATTTGTAGAAAGATATTGTGTAAATTTGGTTTTGTCATGGAATATCTTGGTTTCTCCATCTATGTTAATTGAGAGTTTTGCAGGATACAGTAGCCTGGGCTGGCATTTGTGTTCTCTTTAGGTCTGAATGACATCAGTCCAGGATCTTCTGGCCTTCATAGTTTCTGGCAAAAAGTCTGGTGTGATTCTGATAGGTCTGCCTTTATATGTTACTTGACCTTTTTCCCTTACTGCTTTTAATATTCTTTCTTTATTTTGTGCGTTTGGTGTTTTGACTATTATGTGACGGGAGGTGTTTCTTTTCTGGTCCAATCTATTTGGAGTTCTGTAGGCTTCTTGTATGCATATGGGTATCTCTTTTTTTAGGTTAGGGAAGTTTTCTTCTATGATTTTGTTGAAGATATGTACTGGTCCTTTGAGCTGGGAGTCTTCACTCTCTTCTATACCTATTATCCTTAGGTTTGATCTTCTCATTGAGTCCTGGATTTCCTGTATGTTTTGGACCAGTAGCTTTTTCTGCTTTACATTATCTTTGACAGTTGAGTCAATGATTTCTATGGAATCTTCTGCTCCTGAGATTCTCTCTTCCATCTCTTTTATTCTGTTGGTAAAGCTTGTATCTACAGCTCCTTGTCTCTTCTTTTGGTTTTCTATATCCAGGGTTGTTTCCATGTGTTCTTTCTTGATTGCTTCTATTTCCATTTTTAATTCCTTCCACTGTTTGATTGTGTTTTCCTGGAATTCTTTCAGGGATTTTTGTGTCTCCTCTCTATGGGCTTCTACTTGTTTATTTATGTTTTCCTGGAATTCTTTCAGGCATTTTTGCGATTCCTCTCTGTAGGCTTCTACTTGTTCTCTAAGGTAGTTCATCATGTCTTTCTTGAAGTTCTCCAGCATCATGGTCAAATATGATTTTGAATCTAGATCTTGCTTTTCTGGTGTGTTTGGATATTCCATGTTTGTTTTGATGGGAGAATTGGGCTCTGATGGTGCCATGTAGTCTTGGTTTCTGTTGCTTGGGTTCCTGCGCTTGCCTCTCGCCATCAAATTATCTCTAGTGTTACTTTGTTCTGCTATTTCTGACAGTGGCTAAACTGTCCTATAGGCCTGTGTGTCAGGAGTGCTGTAGACCTGTTTTCCTCTCTTTCAGTCAGTTATGGGGACAGAGTGTTCTGCTTTCGGCCTGTAGTTTTTCCTTTCTACAGGTTTTCAGCTGTTCTTGTGGACCTGTGCCTTGAGTTCACCAGGCAGGTCACTTGCAGCAGATAAGTTAGTCTTACCTGTGGTCCCAAGGCTCAAGTTCGCTGCTGGGTTCTGCCCACAGGCTCTCCAAGGGCAGCAACCAGGAAGATCTCTCTTCCGCCCCCAGTGCACCAGGGTTCCAGATGGCCTCCGGTGTTTTCTCTGGAATCAGGAATGTGCAGAGCAGTCTCTTCTGGTTTCGGGTGTCTGCCTCTCTGAAGGTTTAACTCTCCTCCCCAGGATTTGGGTGCAGGTTTATCCGGTCTGTTTCCTTCAGGTTCCAGGGTTCTCAGGCAGGGCTCCTGTGTTTTGGGCCCTCCCCACAGGAACCCAGAGGCAACAGTTTCCTCTTGGGTCAGGGATGTGGGGGGTGGGCAGTGTTGGTGGTCTCTTCTGGTCAGGAGTGCCCACCTGACCAGGCGGTATCTCTCCCACGGTTCTGGGAGCTGCTGCGGCCGGAGGTTTAAACACAGGGGCGTGCCTGGTCCTAGGGGATTCTGCCTCTGTTGTCCCATTCCCCCGGCAAGTCACTTGGATTTAGTCTTACCTGGGTCCCAAGGCTCAGAGAACTGTTTATCCTCTGGAATCTCTCTTCTGGTTTCGCAGGCGTGTCTGCCTCTCAAGGTTTAGCCGCGGGATTTGGGTGCAGAGAACTGTTTATCTGGTCTGTTTCAGGTTCAGGTGTCTCAGGCAGGGCTCCTGCTGCTCCTGGGCCCTCCCCACAGGAACCCAGAGGCCTTGTACAGTTTCCTCTTGGGTCAGGGATGTGGGCAGGGTGGGCAGTGTTGGTGGTCTTCCGCTCTGCAGCCTCAGGAGTGCCCACCTGACCAGGCGTAAGGTATCTCTCCCACGGGTTCTGGGAGCAGAGAGCTGCTGCGGGCCGGGATCCGCGGGTGTGGGACTTCCGGTAAACACAGGACGTGCCTGGTCCTAGAGGGATTCTGCCTCTGTTGTCCCGATTCCACCCGGCAAGTCACTTGCAGCAGATAAGTTAGTCTTACCTGTGGTCCCAAGGCTCAAGTTCGCTCTCGGGGTTCTGCCGGTGTGTGACTTTCAACAAGGTATTTAGCATCTTCCAGTGTTGCCTATAAAATGAGGATAATTAGGTTACTTACTTCCAGAGGTTTAGATGAATTATTAGCTCTCGAACACACTCAGAAGAAGGTTTAGTATCTGTTAAATGCGAATGAGAATCATTCCACCATCACTGGAGATGGAGGGCAGCTCTAGGCTACCACTGACAAATGAGGAACAGTGGCAAGGTTACTGATCAGTCTCTCCATCCTCTATCCACTTGGGAGAAATGTTGAAAGTTTGACATCTGTTGCTTCCAATTTAAAGTGTATGTTCAGAAGTATATATTTAATAACCCTTTTAATGATTTTGTAGCTTGCTCCCCTCCTTAGTATCTTTCAACTTGAACACATCATTAAATCAAGACTCATGATTTTTATCAAACTAGTGGACACAATAGATGTGCCAGTAGATGTTTATACACACAGTGGACCCAAAACTGGTGGTCATCAACACCGTCTAACCTCCTCACTTACTTCTCATCTCTAAGATAGGACATAGTGTTCTGAGCAATTCCTTTCCAGCCACACCCCTCCAATGGAGGTGGTATCTAGCTGAGATTGCAAAAGTTATATTAATGACTGTAGTCCTAAAAGGCATTCCTGATTACTCTCCAAAATCCCCACTGCCCTCTCACTTTATACTTAAGATTTTAGTTAAGATACCCTCTGGTTGATCTCCAGAGTGTCAGTTGTTTCTCTGCAGTTATCGTTTAACCATCTGACTTTCCTTAACTAAAAATCTCCACTATGGTTTTATAGATATAAACAAGTTGACTCTTTCCAATGAAATTAACTAAATCAACTAAATAAACTAATAGCCTTGTGCCCAGAGAAATGATTCATTTGGAGTATAGTGGAGAAAGATACATAATATTCCATTCTTACGTTATTTGATCACCTGAAAGATGGAATTTCATTGAAGTGTCACGATAGAAATACACCCAAAAGCCTGAAAACATTCTCTTTCACCATGGGGCCTCTAAGGGCAGAAGGAAAGTGCCCTTAGGAAACTCAATCTCCTCTTTTTTCTTGTTCTTGGTTTGCTCTTCTATCCTTAAACATCCTCTATGCCCTCCTCAGTTCAGCTAACAGTGGTCTCCTGAACTCTCCCCTGAACGCCTCTGACTTTACCAACCCCTCCCCTGTTAAAAATTTTGTGTAAGTGTATGTATTCCACCTGGTCCATTGCCCTCAGAGGCCAGGAGGGGCGTTAAATTCTGTGAGCTGGAGTTGGGACTAGGAGCTTGGGAGCTGCTCAGTACTGGTAGCAGAGACTGAGCCCTCTGGATGAGCGATAAATGCTTTTAAGCACTGAGCATCTCTTAAGCTCCACTCTTGCTTCTCTTTTAATTGTGAAAGCTCCTGGAATTCCTAGTCCAATTATTCCATGCACCTACCGCTTAGTTATTTACAGAGTAACATTCTTGTATTATAAAGGTAAACAAAATGATTTGCAAACCAAAGTAATTTACACTTTAATTAGATTACCACAAAAGTGAAAACCGATGCTTGCCTAATACCAGCACTTGGGAGGTAAAGGCAGAAGGCTCGAGTTCAAGATCAGCCTTGGTTAAGTAAATAAAACCCATCGAAAAAGGAAAACAACAACCAAACTCTTTCCTAAAATAGGTTTGTTTGGCTGCTTGCTAATTTTATTCCTCATTTTTAAATTTTAATTTTATTTCATCCAATCACACATGAATATATTTTACTTTTTACTTTTTATTTTTTTTCAAATTCACTCTAACTCCTGACTCGAGTCCTCCCTAGAGTCTCCCACACATCGTTCTCCCAACTTCACCTCATATATGTGTACATGTGTGCTGTGTTAACACATGTGCACATGTACATATGCATGCATGCACACACTCACAGACATACTGGGACTAAATAGTTTTGTTCACAGGCATGTTGATGTTGGCCTCTGTACTATACAATAGACAATCTGACAAGGGCCCTGTCCCAAGAAAAGCAAACTGTCTTTCTCTTGGCAGTCATTGGCTATCTGTGGCTTCTCACCTAAGAGTGGGTCCTTTGCTTGAATATAAAAACCAGATTATAGGTCTTGTATATGCATCCACAGCTGTTGAGAATTCCTAAGTTCAATTGCCTATCTTCTCCAAAAGAGACTTTTTCAGCTGTCATTCCTGCTCTCTGGCTCTTAAAACCTCTCTGCACCTTCTTCTGTAATATTCCTCTAACCTTGTGGGAAGAGTGTGATATAGGTGTTGTATTTAGGAATGAGCATCCCAGACCTCTTACTCTTTTGTATTTTGATCAGTTGTGGTTCTCCGCAACATTTGTCCACTGTACAAAAGAAGCTACTCTGATGGAGGATCAGAGATGGACGATTTTACAGGCATAAGGATAAGTGGCTGGAAACCAGTCACATAAATATCAGATTAACACAATGATAGTGTAAGGCTCCCTCCTGAGGTCTGTGACCTCCACAGTCATTGGTTCTTGGCCAGGTTGAGAGTACCAGATATGAGTTCCTTTCTGCTAAGTGAGCCTTAAAACTAGGGAGATAGCTATTGGTTATCTCCCAAGACCTTGTTACTGCTGCACCAATGCACATATCTTGCTGGATGAGTAATTGTTGCGGTTCTTGTTGCAGTAAAAGTAAAGCAGGGAGGCGATGGGCGCTCCACATCGCCCCCTGATACTCTCGCATTACACGGGCAGTCGCCCTGTCATTAGCTCTGGCACCATAGGGCCATAGAGAGCTAACATTAATTTATCTCAGTGGCGGCTGGTTCCAGCATGGCACCACGCCATTAGCCTAGCTCTCTTCTTGTCCTAGCAGCTTCTCCACTCCCATGGCTAGTTGCCTGGCCAACCCTGGCCAGCCCTGGCCAGCCAGGGAACTCTCTGGTCCCAGCTACCTGGTAAAATCATGACTCAACAAACTGTAACCTAACAATCAGATTTATATGTTAAATTCTCAATCCATAATACATCAACACAATAAACTTACAACCAATTGATAAGGATATAAACCGCCTGCCTAGATAAGATAAATTTGCATACAGAAATCCATCCCAGCTACCTTGGCGATTCAGGACCACCGCATCTGGGTCTTCCTTCTCAGTCTCCCTTTGATTCCTCCTTCTCCTTCTCTCCCTTTACAAAAAACTTTGTTCCCCTTTTATTTTTATTACTGTCCAATCATGGCCTTGACCTAAATGGTGCCAGCCCTCACCTACATATTGACATCAACCTACAGTTCTCAAAAAGTTAGCCCTTTTTTTGTTCTACTGCCAGTCTTCCTGCTTTCTGGTTTTCAATAAAGTTGTACTGAATTCTTTGGGTGTTTTGATTCAAGCTACAGAGAACACTTTGAGGGCTCTTGTGTATTTTCCATTGCCTCTAAATCACAGAATACTTTTTTTTTTCTTTCTGACTCTCTAAAGTTGTGGAAAAATATATACAGCACGACTTTTATTATTTGTAAGACATAATTCAGTAGCGTTAAATACATTTGTAATGTTGGGCAACTATTGCCATACCCGATGCCCAAAGTTTTTTGTTATCTCCGTGTAAACCTCAGTATAAACACTGATGTTTCCATTAAGCACTAACTTCCTAGTACCCATCCCCTCGGCTCCTGATAACATCTTTCTAATTTCTATCTCTATAAATTTGCTCATTAATAAAATAATATTATAATAATATAATTATATATGGTAGAATATATGATATTACTTCATATAATTTGCAATATCACAATCTTTGCTTTGTTATATCTGGAATATTTCATTTAGCATATATTTTCAAGGTCCACTCCATTGTGCTGTCCATCAAGCATCATCCCTTTCTCATGGTCAAGTCATATTTCATTCTATTCAACACATCTAACACATAAAACTTGTCCGCTCATCTATCAAGTGACATGGACAATGCCTATCTTTGGGCTACTATAAGTAGCATTCCTAGAAACATCTTGCACCAGCATCAGCCTGAGATCCAAGTTTCAGTATTCTCACACCCAGCTCTTGCTGGATCCTATAGGTGCTAAAGATCTGCTGCGTTGTTTCCATGGCGGCTGCACTCTTTATGCGTGTCTACTAATGATGCAGAGCAGGCACAACTTTCCCACATCCCCGGTAGCACATTAATTTTTTCTTTTTAAAATCACAGCCATCCCAGGAAGTGTGGGATAATATCATCTCGTTTTTTGCCCTTCCAGAGTAAATAATGATTTACTTTATTGACTGTATATCTTGGAAAGATGCCTTTTACCTATTTTTGCATTGAATTGTTTGAAGGTTTGCCAATTATAGGAGCTCTTCATATATTTTGGGAATTAATTTATTATATATGATCTAGATGTGCTCTCTTTCATTTTTATATAAAAGCAGTCTTTTAAAGCTTCCTTTGTATTAAGAATCAATTCCCAGACTGGAGAAATGAATGGCTCAGTGGTTAAGAAGACCAAGTGTTTTTCCAGACAATCTGGGTTTGTTCCCAGCATCCACACGATGGCTCGCAGCCCTCTATAACTCCAGTCCCAGGAATCCAATGTCCTCTTTAAATTTTCAACGTTCCTGACCCATCTCCTGAGTAGGATTGCCAGCATGTGCCAATACACTGAGCTAGAAAGGCCCTAATTCTTGTTTTGTTTTTTCTTTCATTCATAACTTATTAAATAGGATATTTTGTAATTCTCAGAGAAATGGTCTCTGTTTTATTAATAACCTATTATCTCAAAATTCTAAACAGAAATTTTTATATTTTTTAAAACATTTTTTGTGAACTAAAATGAACAACTTTCATGAATTGTTGAGCATGCATGTAAGAAGGTACATTTTGTATTGTAAGAATATGGAATTGATGTAGTCATAATAAAATACATTAAGAAGTCATCATATTTTCACATTCTTTATAGTTCTTTTTTGCCCATTTGATCTAAAGGGTCAGTATGAAGTGACATTAAATTCCTCTGCCATATTGTGTATTATATATTGTGAATTGTACATTATACATTATGTATAATGTTTTATACATTATACATCTTACATTATACATTATACCATAGACTATAGACTATGTACTATGTACTATATGCTATGTTATAGCATATATGTGTTTGCTACTTTTTGAGGTATAGTTTTGCTATACCATTGTGTACATGAAGGGCCTTTCAACATCTAGATTTAAATGTGCTTTATTTCTAGAAGGTTTTTCATGATTATAGTTTGACCAATCACTTATGTGCTGTAATTATTTGTGTTCTTTAAAGACTCAATTGTTTGAACACTTTCGATCTTCTTCATCTCTTCTCTCTCACTTCTTTTCTTTTGTTTTTTTTTCTCATTTTTCTTTTCTCAGTTATTTCCAATACCTGTTTCAGTCTCTTCAGACTGATCTAGAAAACCGTTGGATCTGAGGAGAAGGCTTAGCAGTTAAAACATTAGCTGTCCCAGGGGACCAAGGTTCAACCCTCAATTCCTACACAGTGTTTCATAGCCAAGTGCAACTACAGTTTCAGGAGGTTCAGTGCTCTCTCTGGCCTCGTCTGGCATTACATACACATGACACACAAGCACACAGGCCAAACACTCGCACACATTTAAAAAAAAAGTCTGGGTAATTTATAGAAACACACCTCTCATACTATTTTTAGGAGTCCCAGATCAATAGACTGGCTTGTTTTTGGTACCCAGTGAGGATTCCATTGTCAATAGTCAAAAATTTGTGTTCCTTCAGGTGGCACAAGGGACACACAGACAAATGGATGCCTTCATGCTGCATTATCAAGGCAGTGATCCCATTTTGAGTACAGAGCCCACTTGGTCTCCCAAGTGTCCCAGCTCTTGTTATCATTGCTCTCGTTCAGTTTTCAACATAGGAGATGTGGAGACACAGAAGTGACCGTGTAGCAACAGGTCATGAATTTCATCTTAATCTACCCCTTATGCAGCTTGTAATGTCTTTGTTTCTAAGATAGCCTTCTCTTTTTCTTCAAAAATTTCCTAACTTCAATACAAATGAGTCTAACCATAAGTTGAGTTTCTTAAAAGTTTTTCTGTTTTCAGTTTTAGTTCTTGAATTCTTTTTTTAAACTATTAAAGAATAGTGAATTTATGTTTCTATTAAGTAAGGAGAAATAAAAATCATTTAAAGATAAGAAATTATGATAACATTAGGCAAAATCTACTCTAGATGTTGAAGAAAAATTATTTGATTTGTGTTCAGGTTGGGGAAGAGCAAAGACATAGAAATTAATTCAAACATATATGAAGATCCAAACAATAAAATAGAAAGAATTGGAAAGTGGAAATAGTAGAAAATTAATTTATGTCAATACATTTGTCATAATGAACTAGCTGTGACAAGAACACTGAAGGAACACAGAGCTCTCAATGTGATTTCTAGTTTTTAGAAATCAGTTCGGAATCTATGGAACATATTTTTAAATGTGTTTTCTTCATTTAGTTTTTGTTTACTTATTCACTTTACATCTGCTCACTGCCCCCTCCCAGTCACCCCCCAATCTTTCCCACACCCCTCCCCCCTCTCCTCTGAGCAGGTGGTACCCCCGGCTATCCCCCTGCCCCAGTATTTCAAGTCTCTTCGAGGCTAGGTGCTTCCTCTCCCACTGAGGCCAGACAAGGCAGCCCAGCTAGAAGAACTTATCTTCTTATAGATAACAGCTTTGTGGATAGCCCTGCTCCAGTTGTTCAGGACCCACATGAAGACCAAGCTACACATCTGCTACATATGAGCAGGCAGGCCTCGGTCCATTCTGTGTGTGTTCTCTAGGTGGTGGTACAGACTCTGAGAGCCCCAAGAAAGGGTCCAGGTTAATTCACTCTGTTCATTTTCCTGAGGAGTTCCTATCCCCTTCATGGCCAGCAATCCTTCCTTCCATTCTTCCATAAAAGTCCCCAAGCTGGACCCACTGTTTGGCTGTGGGTATCTGTATCTGTCTATGTCAGCTGCTGGGTAGAACCTCTCAGAGGACAACATGCGTCTGTCTTTGTCGTTCAGGAGTCTGATGGAGGTAGAGGAGAAGTGGGAGTAGAGTCGAGTTCTTTTTCCATGCATAAGGATATTTAATTTACTTTGGAGGTTAGTTGTGATTTTTTTCCTCCTCCCTTTCTGAGTGGAACAGATCTTTCAAGAGAAATTAATTTTTGTTCACGTATTCTTTTTACAGGATTTTACACCGAACTTTGTTGCTTTGTTGGATTTTGTCCCTAAGCATTTGGTGGATGAGGGTCCTTGTTCCAAGAACTCCTTCCATAGCACTAGGCTGTGCAGATTTGCTAACAGTGCTGGGGATGGGAGAGCAGCATCTTCTTCAAAAATAGGATTGTATTTTGTTCCCCTTTATTTATCTCTTTCATTTAACTGCCATATCTCCAAAGGGCACCATATTTTCTGTATTTTTCTTTAGACAAAAAATCTAATGCTTTCCTGGGGTTTCTGCTTTCAATACATTTCATGTTCAAGCCCTCCCTATAGATGAACTTGTAAAATGTCAAGTCCCAGGTCTTTGTTGAGCGTTTTGGCAGCTAGTGCTGCCGTTATCTTCTGGAGCTTGCACGTCCTGAGCTCTCTTTTCATTCCTACGGAGCTGCTCAAGCCACCGAATTCTTCCTGCCAAATCACAGACATGTGCAAACAATGCAGCTCTGTAGGAATTTGAAAATTGGTTCTCATGGGAAATTTGAAATTTATGGCATTTTGTGGTAATCCTAAATGTATGTGTGTAGGTTTAGATTTTTCAAAACCTACTTTGATTAAAGGTTCTTAAATGCTTCAATCTTTGTTACAGTCCATTCATAAAAGGTAGGAGAGGAAGATGGTTAATAGGACAAAGGGAAAGTGGGCCTGTTTAGACATAGTTTTGGGGGGCAAGTCCAATCTTTGTTTTGGTAGACCAGTCAAATCAGCAGCAACACCTCAATCCAGAAGAAACCACAAAGCTCCACTGATCAGCACAAGTCCATTGAAGTGGCAAGAAGCAACCAGAACAATACCAGAATTTCTTTGGTGCATTTCTCTCTACAAAGTCATGACATGTGAAGATCAGCAAAGAAAGCGAGGCAAACCAAAGCCAGAGCACCGTCCACTGTCTGGTGGGTCATACTTGTGCTCTTTCAAAACATCATGTGTTCTCTGAAGCATCTGCTTCAGCAAAATATCACAAACCCTTTCACCAGAGAGTTTCCAGAAAAATATCACATGTCTGCTCTCAGCAAAAATCCTTTCATAAGACAGTTTCTAGAAAAAAAATCACATGATTGCAACATGTCTTCTTCTTGTCTCCAACAAAACCAGAAATTCCTACTTCATATGTATCAAGTATTGTACTGTTTATTTCCATTTATTGATCATGTAGTTTGTATATGAATTTTATTCAACTCACCATAGTTATCCTAAATAGAAGATACTAAATTAATGAGGGTTATTATATTTTATATTTCTTCTATGTCTCTCCCGCTTACTTATCAAAGATATATTTAGCGGATTGCAATGAATTATTCCATCTAAGTAAATTATAATAAATCATTCTGTAATGTTTTTCCTGTCTTCCTGCTTTGAGCAGAACTAATAAAGATTTTATAAATATTTTGATCTCAGAGACTGAAGGAAGGGCCATCAGGGGATTTCCCCACCTGGGGATACATCCTGTCTTCAGACACCAAACCCTGTCAATGTTGCTGTTGCCAAGGCACTTGCTAAAAGGAACCTGGTATGACTGTTCCCTGGGGGGTTCTGACCAATGCAAATATGAATGCTGGCTCCCAGTCAACTCTGGCACTCCGGTGGGGGAGCTGGCGGAAGGACTGGAGGAGCATGATTGCAACCCCATAGGAAGAATAATGTCAGCTGGCTAGACCACCTCGTACTCCCAGGGACTAGATAGACCACCAACCAAGGAGTGTACAGGGAGGGATCCATGGCTCTAGATACATATGTAGCAGAGGATGGCCTTGTCTGATATTAATGGGAGGGGAGGCCTTTGGTCTTGTGGAGGTTTGATGCCCCAATGTAAGGGGATGCTGGAACAGTGGGGCAGGAGTGGGTGAGTGGGTGGGGAAGCACCCTCATAGAGTCAAAGGGGAGGGAACAGAGAGCAGATGAGATGGGGGGTTGTGGAGAGGTAACTGGGAAGGGGGATATAAACCAATGGAATGATTAATAAAATAATAATAATAATAATAAATCTTGCTCTCTTATTTTTACTATAACAATAATTTATTTGTTAAAAAATACTAAATTCAGAAAGTACCTTGCATGATTTTCAAATAATTTGCATAATTTATTTTACTTGTGAATACATAAAAGCACTGGTGTTGGATTGAATGAGACTGTCTTCCACAGGTTCATATGTTTGAATACTTGACCCCCAGTTGATGGAACTGTTTGGGAAGGATTAGGAGGTGTGGCCTTGTTGGAGGAGATGTATCATTGGGAGTATAATTTGCAGTTTCAAATAACTCACACCATTACCAGTTAGCTTTTTCTGCATCCTTCTTGTGGATCAAGGTGTGGCTTCTCAGCTGTTCTTGCTGTCATGCCTGTGCTCTGCCATCATGGACTCTAATCCTCTGAAACCATAGACCCAATTAATGATTTTTTATACATTGCCTTGGTTGTGGTGTTTTGTCAGAGCAATAGAATAGTAACTAAAACACACTGGGAATTGGGGAAAGCAAAGAATAAAGTATATATTTAATAGCATGACAGAGCCAGTGCTCCCAGCCCATTTTGCACCTCTTCAGAGATAGGGCGTTGCTATGCAGCCCAGACTGGCCACTAAAACACACAGTGATCTTGTTAAATGAATTCACCACTACTCCTAGCACACTCCTGTTGGTTCTGTTGGCTCTGGGAACAGAGAAGAGTAATTTACTAGGAACATTTTCACTTCTAGTATCACTCCAAAGCCTAGGGAAGTTTGGACTGGACACCTAAGGTTCTTTGGTCATGTGATTCCTCATGGATATGAGGATAGGAATTCAAAGAAGTTAGTATTTCAAATAACTGTCAACATTCCATGGTGATTCCCCAAAAGGCTCAGAGGCGGGGAAGTCACAAGTCCTTGTTCCCTCTTCTGACAAGCAAAGGTCTCATTTAAACACGAGCCTTATGGGAAGCACCTGTTTGACATTCATGGATCCTGCCAAACGTACAGCAGGTCAGATACTCACCACACCAAAGATATCCCTCCTATCTATCTGGGCTAATTAGTCCCTGTTTGATAATGTGCCCTAGATCTGAGAGGTGGAATGTTCCCTCTCCAGGGCCACATTCACACTAGGCCCAGCACTGGCTGGCAGTACAGAGTCTACTCCTACCATATGTGTTTCTTTCCCCTTCTTACACCTCACTGTTCAAAGCCTTCCATGTTCACTGGTGGACTACAACTCCAGCTGTAGGGTTTAGTCTTCAACAGCCCAAGGCTCCAACAAACCAGCTTCCTTCTGTCATTAATACCATACATTGTGGCCTAGGGATGAAAAAGCTGGAAAAATCAAGGCTTAATATCAGCTAAGAGTGGAGGGAAGATTTTCCATAAAGAAAGGAGATTTTTGTTCTGTTTGCTACAAGGTCTATGTAGCTCAGGTTAGCCTCAAGTTCATGGCAAGTCTCTGGCCTCAGCTCCCCAAATGTTAGGAATATATATATATATATACACAAAGTGACTTTCCTATACTTAATACTAAGAGAGCAATATAAGACTAATACATAAATATTATCTAGATATTGATAGAACATTCAATAGGGAAAGGAAAAAAAACTCAAACCAAACATCCCCTTGGACAGAATTCAGAATGATCAGGAAAGGAAAAGGAAAATTCTCTCTCCCTGAATTACGGAGGAAGTTTAGTAACATATGCGCCTGGAATGAAGAGTCAATGAATAAAAGATCTGGGGTGGTCTTGTGGCTTCCAAGAAAACAAGAGATAAAGATGCTGCAAGATGAGGCGGAGGGGAGGTGGGGCTGGTCCCAGAGGGCCAGAGAGATGAGACCTGCATCCAACAGAGCTGACAGAAAATATCCTGGGACATGTTATAGATTCAGTGTGTGATACGGAATATCGGGAGCTCCGAGGCTCCAGCTGAGAACCAAAGGTTTCCCAAGGCTTTGGATACTTGCTCCGAAGAAATCTTAGTGTTAAAATTTGTGAGATAAACTTGTTTCTCCTAATTAGGTCACCGAGGAATACATGGGGTTTGTGTGCATTTGCCCAAGTAAAGTTTGACATGAGCATCATACAATATTTTCTGTTAATTAGATTTCTCCACATAGCATTGTGGCGAGAGCACTTGTATTTTATGAAATATCAAGAGTACTGGTGAGGGAGAATATGCCATCCCGTGATATTTTGCAAACTAATTACCTGAGGGGATTCAGAGAAATTCACGCAGATGGATGTACTACACAAGTAATAAGCTTTTATAAACCATGAAGTAGTCTAATTACAAAGCAATTATTATAATGCATGACAGTTTTTAATTCTCCTCCTTATTTTGTGTGATATTTAGTTTTTACTGGTAACCAAGGCAAAACATGTAAGAATTTGTTTACTTCTACTTTCACTTTTTAATTACTCCTTAGTCATCTTTGGCCAGCAGTTTTAACTCTAAATACTATTCATAAGCAACTTTGTTTGAAAATCAGCTGGTAATGAATGTATATTAACCTCTGAGTCTTAAGACCACGCTGATGACTTGTGAATACGCTAGCAGGGCCTGCTGCTTCCACCAGGCCCTGTGGAAGGCTCTTATTTTGCTTAAAATTCCCTCCCTGCCTAAGGACACACAATGCTCATCACTTACACTGTGATTTCAAAGCTGTTCATTAAATATTTCTTTGAAACTTTTCAAAGCAATGTAAGCATTACAGAAACCATGCGTTCCTGGCTTTTATTTTGTTTTTGCATTACACCTGAAATGAAAAGGAAAGCCTACAGAAATTGAAAATGCAACAGTTTGGGGCTGGAGAGATGGCTCAGTGGTTAAAAATATGAACTGCTTTTCCAGAGGCCCTGAGTTCCATTTCCAGTACACACAGCATGGCTCACAACCGTGTGTAACTCTAGTTCCTGGTGACCTGATGCTCTCTTCTGGTTTTCTTAGGCACCAGGCGTGTATATAATGCATGAATATGTTTGGGCAAAAACCTCACATACATTCTTTAAAGCTGAAATGCAAACATTTTCTCTTTCATATTTCCAAGACCCTGTTCTGTAAATTTGACCTTAAACAAATGTGGAAAGAGTGAAGAGAAAAAAGGAAGACGAGAAGTGATTCTGAGGCGCCTCCTCTGTGTGCTTGTCAGGTGAGTGTGGGTGCGGTAGGCTGTGCTATGATATGTACAGTGCAGTTCCTTTTATTTTAAGCAATACTTAACGAAAATTATTAGCTCAATAGAATCACTTTGTGCAATCACTTTATTCTACAGGGATAAAGAATGTGGGAGTGAATTTCCAGGAAGAAGGCATTTCACCTGTTCATTCTGCACAGCCAGAAAATTGGTATCTGATTTTCTCGTGGGAGTAGAAACCATACCCAAATTAGAAACCGGAAATGCCAATCCTTGCTTCCCCCCTTCCCCAAACATGGTAGGACTCTTTGTTTGACTCAGTTATGACTATTGATAGTCTATTGGAGGACTTGGTTGGGAGGAGCTAATGGAAAATACTCTGCACAAGAGAGATGGTGTTTTAACTCCTCCTGTTTCCCTGATAAAATATTTTGACAACAGTAGCTTAAGGGAGAAGGCTTTATTTCAGCTCACAGTTCCAAGGGTAGTTAGGACAGAGAGGCCAAGGCAGAAGATTTGAATGAGCTGGTTAATTTACTTCCCCAATCGTAGTAATTTCATTCATTTAAATAATAGATTAACAATGTGAAGGCATTGTTGGGAGGGAAGAGTAGATTCCTAGTTTTTGAAGGAAGCAGGCCACTGTGATGAGGTCTGTGATTGCTCTGTCTTGACCTGGTCCCTTTTTGTGTTCCCTTTCTTTGTTTCCTGTTCACCATGAGTAAAGTAACTTCTACCATATGCTCCTGCTACCTTGAAGGTCTAAACAAATGAGGCTATTCTAAAAAAAAAATGGCCCTGAGGAAGCTAGAGTCCCTGGGAATCTCATGCTGGGCGAAGGAAAGGGCCCCCCTGAAAGAGATTTCACATAGTTACAGCAACCTGTCAGAACCTTACAGAATGAGACTGAAGACCAGACAACAGGGGTAATGGTGTGTGGGATCACACATTGACCGGGATTGCTTAGATGTGCACACCCTTGGGCTTCTGTATAAACTTTAATCTTTTCAGGACCCTGAACAGGACATGGAGGAGGCACTGGATCTCTTCGTGCCTTTCCCAATGTTTCTCCTTCCTTTATTTGCTTTTTACTATTAATTAGGTTCTAACAGGCTTACTTAGAGTGAGTAGCCAAACTTGACTTGGGATACAGACTATCACTGCAAAGTTTAATAACATCGCCATGAGATCAGCAGAGCCAAGGACTTACCTGAAACCAGTTTAATGGTTTTTTTTTTTTTTTTTCTCACCTTAAGTTGGTTTTGTCAATAATTCCAGTTATAGTGATAAAGAGCGAACACGGTTACGTATTTTCTCTTAAGTAGCTGAACTACTTAAATCATCTGTCCAGTTTTTTTTAATGTTAAAAAATGCAGGCACACTCGTGTGGTTACGGTCCACCATGGGTAATTGGTTGGTCAAGTTTCTCAGTCACGCAGTTTCTTTTTGTCATCCCGAAACCCAGGACGTTCTCACAGCTGTGATCCCAGAACTTCTGCTCTCTAGACTCTGCCTCCCCGCATCTCTAGTGAAATTCTGCAGCCATTTCTGTTCTCTTTTTCATGTTCCCTCATCTGTCATCTTTTGCATCCCTCAATATGAGGTCCTCTACTAGGTTGGAAGTTTTCTCTGTCTAAACAGGGTGCCGAGTACAGCTTCCCTACTTACTCTACGAGCTTTCTCTGTTTAGACACCACATGGTTTATTTTTATTATTTTTAAAATATACGCAGAACCCTTTTATGGCCTAAGTTCTCAGATCATGTGTTATTTTCAGAAATTGGATATACCCACATTTATGAAGTAACTGTATATATCAGAGTAAATTAAATGACCATAACCACACACACCACTCTAACTTAAACAAATGGAATAGAAGTACATATGACAGCCCTCCTGTGGAATCCAAGGTATGTGGCTGCATGATTTATGGACAGCAATCTGCAAAGGGCTGCATAATAACTATCCCGCTGACCACACATTCATTGTGGAACAGCTATTATTTTCCCCAGTCAAAAAATATTTAAGACCTTTAAAATTAATGTTTACATAGGAAATTTGGAAAGTGCCAACAGAGAAAATCAAGCAAACATGTCTTAAGTCCCCGTATTCCAAAACAATGTCGTCAAGCCTTATGTCTTACGTGGTGGTTCTTTTCCTCTACAGAGGCTTTGGTGAGAATGTCAGTCTGTCTGTTGACAGCCAGAACTAAGACTGTAGAAGCAGGAAGGAAGATGCTGAGGAAAGCTTCCGTGAAATGTCTGCATTTCTAGGAACCCTGGAACGAACACTGAGGTTTTACAATGCTCACAGTGATGTCCTCTGATTCCCAAAGTAATGTAATTATGAAGCAATGCCACTACTGATATTTTGAATATGGGCAACCTGCGTCAGGCAGGTGAGACAATTTGCCTAGGGTGGCACAGATGGTACATCCTGGATGGCTGGAGTCCACAGCTGACAGGACTTGCAAGCAGGTGTTTCTCTTTCTTTCTTTCTCTCGGTCCACAACAGGATCACTCACAGGGGTGTGGTATCCCATTGGAATCCTGTTGAGAAGAAGGCATTGGAGATCAGGCCCCTGGCTTTGGCCCTCTCCAAAGCCTGTTAAAGCTCATATGCTTTCTTTGCATGGTCCGTAAATGTCTAGACTTGTTGGCTGTCTTTCTGCCTCCTTCTCTATTTAATGCTCAGACATCATTAAATAGACAGCAGACAATCACCCCAAGTGCTGAGAACTGGCAATCCCAAAGACCCCAGAAATTTTAAGTTACTATTGACAAATGATGGTCACTATCTGATTAATTGGTTCCTCCTGCTTAAGGGGTCATCCCTAAAGGCAAGAGCACAACTTTGCATCCCATGCACCCTTTGAGCAGGTTAGCCTTTCAAGGGGGAGTAAGAAAATTCTAGAACCTGAAGCTAACAGCCCCAGCTAACACACATTGGATGTGTTTACTTTCTTAAGCCCGAATTGTGGTCAAAACTGGACACAGCTGTCCTTTCTCAAGAAGATTTCATTCCAGACTGTGTGTTTGGATTTCAGCTCATTGTTTAATAGTCCTAGAATTCAAGCTGTCATCTCGAGGCAGGAAGGTTAGCACTCGGCCTAAGATGGACGGGAGGTCCATGCTTCTCACTTTCCAGTTGTTTCTTTGTTTTCCTTTCCATTTGCCTTCGAACTCAACAAAACTGAGGCTCAGTTGAAACACAGGCAGTTTTTACACCCCGTGGGCTGAAAAGTTGATTTACTGAACAGTACTGTGGAGTTTCCAAGAGACAGAAATATCCACAGAGAGTTTTAAAACTCTGCAAAATATGACAGGATTATGAGAGGGGAAAGAAATCTTATGTGAGATCCTTTGGTCCTTAGATGAAATCCCCAGAGGGGTTCTAAAGCCCTTGTGCTTCGTCAATGGTCATTCCGAACCATCTTGTAAATGCCCTTTGTAATCCGTTAAGCTGGAGAGCTAAAAACCAGCTCCCTTTTCTGTGACACACTGGCTGGGCACTTCTATTCTATGACTCACACGTGTTGATTCAAAATGTCTGGAATATGATTAGCATTTGCTGAGTCCATGCTTTGTGAACACATGATGCTGGACACCATGGATGATAATGGTTCTGTCCCTTCTCTTTGGTGAAGGGCGTACACACATTATCCTGTGATGCAGGCGAGGCTCTGAGAGGAGTGATAGCACTTCATACAGCAGCACCATGGAGGAAGGGAATGAGCTCATTTGAACTGGGGCGTTTTGAAAAGCTCCTTGGTGATGTGATTCAAAGCCAGTATGTAGCACCCGGAAGGAGTAAAAATTAACAGAATGGAGAGTACTTTCTAAAAGGTTTAAGGTAAACCAGATTCTATAGCATGGGGAAATAAGAGCCCTCGACCTTCTTTACCTGAACATACAGAAAGATGCCGTTCCCATATTGCCTTGGAGTTAAGCAGAGTTCGGCAAATGGAACGACAGTTAAGTGATATATGTCTTTTTTCTAAGATTCTTGGGTTGGTTTGGCTAATCAAATGCAGAGGATTTAACAAATGCCTGACAGGACGTCCCAGATGGTTATCCCATCAAACGGAAGGAGTCAGCATGCTGGAACCAGAACTGCCTGGTCAGGGGGCAGGCATTGTGGGTGAGCCACTCATATGTGCTGTGGCAGTCCTGGGGATGGAGCATTGCAAAAGTGTGTCTGACAAATTTTGGAAATCTCCAGGAAAGAGTCATTTGCAAGAGTTATGGTAGTAGTCATATTAAATAGCAAGACGGCTCAAATTAATAAATGTCAGGGCTAGGAAGAAGGTAAGACCCTTTCTTTCCTCTTTGAGCCATTTCAGGCACAGGGTCAAATTTATGCAGCAACTTAACTTGGGGTTGTGAGTAAAAATGAGAAGCAATGAAGGAGGTTTACTCTGCCAACGAGTGTTCTCAGACATTTTATAGCCTGCAAGAAAGGAGGAAGCCTGTGCTATAAAAGAGATTTGAAGCTTTCTGGTTAAGGAATACCACCTGACTCCTTTTTGAGACAGGGTCTTGCTACGTAACCCTGGCTGGCCTAGAACCTAGAACTTGCTATGTAGACCAGGCTAGCTTGTCTCTGCCTCCTAAACGCTGGGATTATATATCTATATCTATATCTATATCTATATCTATATCTGTATCTATATCTATATCTATATCTATATAAAATTTTAATTTAACCTTTCAATGCAAATATATTTATTTGTTTTAGTTAAACGAAATAAAGATGTTTAAACAACAAAGTAGATTTCATAAATGTACCAAATAAATATGTGAATTCTTTATTACAAAGTCTGTTTGAACTAATATAACTAAAGTGGACTTTACATTTTTTTTAGTTGAAATATATTATTTTCCCCTTCCCCAATACGAATAAGGGTAATACATGTTTATTTTACTTAAAATGGATTCTCCCTAATTTATTCAGATCTCCTAGTCGGTCTTTTTTTGCATCATTTCTCCCACTGTGCTTCCCAATTATTTTCTACCTGAGACTTGGGTATATAAGGGTAATAAAGCATGGAGTCTCTCTCTCTCACTATTCCTCCTCCTCTCACTCTTTCCTTCCGCTTATTTCTCTCTCTCTCTCTCTCTCTCTCTCTCTCTCTCTCTGGAAAAAAATAAAAATAAAATGGAAAAATTTAAAAAGTCTAGTAATAAAAGCAATAACAACTTGTCATCCTATGTTGCTGTAACGGCTTTCAACGTAGTCATCCTTGTGTCTCTGTGTGTAATGTTGCATGAACACAAAGCTCCCACTGCATGATCAGCTTAATTATATAATATAGAACATGTATGTTTACAGATATAATCTGTTTTATGTGATTAATTTTCTGTTTTTTTCTATTCTGTTTTGTTCTGTTCTGTTTTGTTTTGTTGAGAGAGAGACTCATTTCTTTATGCAGAACAGCCTGACCTAAAACTCACAATCCTCCTGCTTCAACCCCTCAAGGGCTGAGGTAACAACCATGAGCCATTACAACTGACTACTCTGTAGACTTGAGTTTCAAGGGATAGCGTAACTTTTTTGTGTTTGGGGATTTCATACACGAATACATTGTATTTGCATCATTTACACCCCAAGTCCCCCTGACCTTCCAATATGTGAGCACAACAGAAATTTTAACCTTTCCCCCATAAAGTTAGATACAAGTATCTTCTGGGAATCTCATCATCACTTTGATGAGAATAGGTATCATTCCTAAGTATTTTTCTGAATTCTCCGTTTTTTTAAAGGCTAGATACTAAAAATGTATGAAAAAATTAAATAGAGAACATCTTGGTGCATGTGTAAAAACCAGTCCCTCTCAAAGACTACTGTACTTAACTTTGTTACTAGCTGAATATGAAAGCATCAGCCTTGTAATTTTTTTTTATCAAAACCAAACAGCAGCATTAAAAAAAGCTATACCACTTTTATCGTGTGTCAAAGTCTCAAGGACAATAAATTCATGATATATTTGGCAACCTATTTTCAGTTGGCAAAATGGCTGTCTCCTGCTGAAGTGGGTATAAATATTTCATGTTAAGCAACTGTTGGCACTCTCTGATGACAGTGTGGGGTTAGCCAATCGTGTTTAGTACAAGCTGTGCTAAACCATGGACAAACCATCACAGATCTCAGTGACTCAATGTAACAGAATTCCAGTTCCTTCTCAGGCCTCAGGTCCTGACAGTTTTAAGTTTGTTGCCCCTCATAACACTTGAGGGAAAGATAGAAAATCATATACGTTTTCTTCTTCTTCTTTTTTCAGTTTTCATCTGGAAGCCACCTTTCTCACATCTCTCTGGCCCTTGCTAGTGGTATGCATGGCCACACTGAATACAAGGGAGTAGGAAAGGAGAAAATGGTAGAGACATCCAATGGACAGGACTAATGATGCCATACTCTGTCTTTACTCTGAGGCAGGGGCCACACCCATGGTTAACTTCTCTGTAATGGCCCTTAAGAGCATCTCTTGGTATTATCTTCTCTGCTGAGCTTCTAAGAAAAAGGTCAACAAACTTTGACCTTAGGTTGCCTGCTTGTTTTTGTATGATCTGCTAGCTTTTTCACTCATTTTCAAGTAATCTGAATAAAAAGAAAATTATCATTAGGTAAAGCCTGAAAATTATGAAATTCAAATGCCTGCTCATAGAAAGTCATCTTGGAATACAGCTATATGCCCTTGGCTATGTATTGTCTATTACCTATGACTGTTCCAAGATACAGTGTGAAAATGGAGAATACAGTGTGAAAATGAGACTTGTGGCCTGAGAGCCTAAACCCTGATCTTAGACATGTCTGTCTTCCCATCACTCCACAGAAAGTGTTTATTTTCTAGATGTTTTTACATTCAGCTAGATGGAAGCAGATTTTTTTTAAAGCATGGTGTCTATTGTGCAGTAGTGCATAGTTACACAGTTGTGCAGAGTTATGAACAGAAGAATGATGAGGATGGAGTCCCAAGAGCTAGCCTGGGCTGGGAGCAGAAAAAAGAAGAAGAAAAGCACTGGAATTACTGGGAGGAGGGGGTTCGCTTGAAATAGAGGCTTCAGTCGCTTGCTGAGCTAGATCTTAGTGAGTTCCTTTGAAGACATATCATGTAAATCTGTTCAATATTTTAGAGCTAACATGGATTTAAACACAAGCCTTCGGTGACTAGTGATAAAATACACACACACACACACACACACACACACACACACACACACACACATGCATGCATACATACATAACAAAAAAGGGAATATTAATTCTTCAACTAGGATGAAAGAACTCTAGATATTGCAATCTACTTTCCCAGCTCATTATTACTGGGAGTATTTCCATTTCAACTCTGATTTGCAATATCTATATATTATATATATATCTTTTTTTTTTTTTCTCTTAGAGAGGTCCCATGTGCATGTAAATGGATCTGGCTTTCTGATTTCTGGCAGACTCAATGGCTGTGCAGTATGGGATATTTAAGAAACATGGGTTCATCCTTTGTCAACATATTTGCTTGTGCTAAAATGAGTCTTCCTAAGTAGCCTGTCGACCCAGCGATACAATACAGTTTCTTCACTTAGTGTTCAAATGATTGTGCATAGTGAGGAAGGCTAGGGCTAGAAAAGGAAAATCTCTCTCTCTCTCTCTCTCTCTCTCTCTCTCTCACACACACATACACACACACATTTTTTATATATATATATACACATATATGTATAAAATATATAATATTCCAACCAAGGTAAAATTTATATATATATATATATATATATATATATATATATATATATATATTCCAAAGGTAAAAAATCTGTTCTCTTTAAACACCCCAAATGGCATTCCCTGATACCCATGTGTATAGATTCCATTTATCTGTGCACTCTAATCAGCTCCTCTCATCCAGCTTCCTGTGAGAAGCATTCACTTCTAATCAGTCCTAAGTCACATCTGGTTCTGATTGGAGGATGGTCTTTCCTGATCTTGTATCACAGTCAGAGGTACTGGAAGTCTTTAGGTAATTTCCGAGAGCGGGTTTCCCCCCATTGGAAAACAGACATCCTGACTCTTCTCCTTTCCTGAGACAGTTGCAGTTTTTAAAATTTATTCATTTTTGTGTGCATTGGTGTTTTGTCTGCATGTGTGTATAATGGTGTCAGTCAGATCTTGGAGTTACAAACAGTTATGAGCTTCCACGTGGGTGCTGGGAATTGAACCTGGGTCCTCTAAAAGAACAGTCCGTGCTTTTAACTGCTGAGCCATCTCTCCAGCCCCAGTTAGTTTTATTTTTAATAAAATATTTTTGAATATTTGGCATCTTATTCATTAATAATAAAATCCTTATGATAAAATATCCCTTGTCTATGGAATTCAAACCCCAGTATGTGTGTTTGGGTTTCTGTTTTGTTTCATTGGTCACACGGCTGCTTCTGTGTCAATGTCAGGCTATTTTATTACTAAGCTCCGTATGGAGCTGAGATCTGAAGGTAATGCCTTCAGGTCTGTTCTTGTTGCCTAAAAGATTGTTTTGGCTATTTAGGGTCTTTTGTGGTTTTTATATGAATTTAGGGTTTATTTTTCTATCCCTGTGAAGAATGTTGTGGAGTTTTTTATTGAGATGGCACTGATTCTGTAAACAGCTTCTGGTAGAGTAGCTTTTTCCACAACACTAAGAATTTGCAAAAATCTAAGATTCTAAGAACCTTTCCATTTTCTACCATCTTTCTCAATGGCTTCCTTGACAATTGAAAGTTTTTGATTGTAGAAGCCTTCATTCTCTTAGTTAGGGCTACTCTGAGATATTTTACCTTGAGGCTGTTGTGAATGTAGGGCTCCATGAGTTCTCATTAGTTGACTTGGTATCTTGTTGCATTGTTGAAATTGTTCCCATAAGTCCATCTGATTTCGTGTGGCTGGGTGAGACCATATAATCTAAAAGAACAGATTACTGCCATTTCCTAAACCCGTATAGCAGTTACCTACTGTATTCCAAATATTTGTCCCTAAACCCACACCTTATCAAACGTAGCTTTCACACCTGATCAAAGAATCTTCTTTTTGCAGGAGACAGATGCTATTACAAGAACCCACAGCTGATCAAAATGCAGAGAACAACAGACCATGGGATGAGCAGTCCCAGTTGATTCATCTGTATCATCTCCCCTACACCTACATAGAGCACCACAGAGGAAGGGTCTAAAAGACGATAATGGCCAGAGGGCCAGTAGATCTGCTGTGATATAATGCCTTTTATACGTGACAGAGCAGTGACCCTGTGATACTCCAACAAAATGTCTGTCCAAATGAGATCCTGCCAATTATACCACAAGTTGACATGCTGGCATGGATTGTAGGAAATATCACAAGGCCCTGCCTGTAGAACCATTGACAATTAATGACTCTTACGAGATGGAGAATCAGTCTTTCACAGGAACAAGCTCCCCAGTCAGTTATCCAATGCCAAGTTGTCAGCCCTAAAAGTATAGACACGGGCAATGCTCAATGGACTCAACAAGTTGCATTTTATATATTTGTATGTAATGACGTATCCCTTAGCTGTAATGTACTCTCCATGGCCCCATTTAACCTCTCCAGTCTCCTTCTGTGTTGGAGAAGGCGTTATTATCCCATTTTCCCTGGAGCCTATGAGATCTGTCTATGGGAATCATCACTGGATAGAGCTTAGGTCTAATTCTTAATACTCTGGCTAGTTGTGTTTCTCTGTGATATCATCTCCTTAATAATCCCAGAATAAGGCCCAACTGTGCCCCATCCTTGAGAATTTGTGGGTGGACTTTTCTTTTGAGGAGAAATTCTTATTGTGATCTTCTTTTTGTGATTAACATCTCTTCTGAAGGTAGAACTAAGAATATAGGGTCACTTTTATAGATTAGATTCTGTTTGGTAACAAATGCATGAACATCTATTTTGAGCATTGGCCAAACTGGGAATAGTTCTTTCCTCTTTCTTTGATTCAAATGTATTTCTGTTAAAGTAATATGTAAGAAAAATTTTGATATCAGGGTCTAAAAAAAATCTATATTGTCTCAGCACATTATTACACAACACATTCCTCTGTACTACCACGCGGGTTTCAGTCCTCTGTGGAATTTTTATCTTTTTGGTGTAACTAGCACACTAGGGTTTCAACTCTGGGTAGAGGGCAGTCAGAGACTTGTCATTCAATGGATAAATGGCTCTTTTTATAAATGCCTCCTGGTCAGAAATGATTGACAGGAAAGATATCCAAATACACATCTACAAGCTTCGATTGTGGTGGGCTCATGATGTGGGTCCCGTTAGTCTTCAGCGGCAGTGTAAAGAGACAATCTAGAAAAGCTTCAGACAGGACCCCTGGGACTTGGCAAATGTTATGTGTTCAAGTATTTATAAAAAGCCAAGTAAGAACCTTTTAGGGATTGGTATCCAGAGCTCAAGTTACTCTATGCTAGAATAACATTTGATAACCAAATTTGTTCGTTTCTATACTTTTTCCAAAGCCAAAGAAAAATATCAATTTTATCATAAGTGTTAACATGGAAAATCTGACTGGAGATTTTTCTAAAATAACAGAGTGAGTGGTTGTTTGGAGGTAATATTTGCAAAGCTAGTTCACAAAGGTCCGTTTTACGAAGCATGCTCTATCCATTCAATGACTACTGCTTTTTCTGTTCAGCCCCAAGAGACAGTAATATGTCTGCTCACTGAGTGCAGATTAAATTTCTGAGTTTCATAGCTCTTCATATTGGCCACCTTGGAAAGACTGAGAGATAGTGACCGTTTACCTTTATAAAACATAACCACTTCTCCAAACTCTTGAGATATTTGGTGATATGAGTCCACACAACGATCATTTACGGGGACACTTTCTTTAAGTTTGTGTTTTGGTGGACACCCCATGACTTAGGATAGGATAAGGTAAGGGATAGATTGGCCTCTGGCAGATGAGGTCACAACTATCCTTTATCTCTGCCTAAGCCTCCTACATCTCAATCTTCATCACATTGCAAAAGCCTCTGCTCCTTGGTGAAACATTCATGCCTTTCTGCCCTAAAATACCTTTTAAATTTATCAACACAATGGATCAGTAGAAAGTTAGAGGTCCTTCTTATTGTAAGAGTAATATTAATAGATACCTGGAGGATGGGATGAAGAGATTTGGACTTTGGAGGGTGCAGTGGACCAAAGCGCAGCCCAGGAAGTTCTGTGTTCTGTGGAAGGACATTTGAATTGAAGAAAAACGAGAGACTGAGAACCAAAGTCAGCCACACGTGTTATCGATGCTGGGATGTGGGTGAGACCAGGAGTCTGAGTGGGAATGGAGTAGAAGAGAGAGATGGGAAGGGACAGCCAGAAGTTGTCCTGACAAAATGCTGTTGGATTGTCCTTTAATCTTGGGGATGTGAAATTCAAAACCAAGGGTGACTCTTGTATTGTAGGAACTTAAGGTCTGCCAGAGGGAAGCTGTGGATGATCACAACAGGGTGTCTTCACAACACAAAGTGGTAATTTCTGAGCCAAGGCTGGACTTTTATCAGGAAACTGGATTCATCCAGGGAAGGGCTTGAGTAGCAGATCGATTTACTATCTATAGTTCTCTTCTCAATTTTCTCTTTGTTCAATTTGATATGAGCAATTCTTAATACTGTCTAGTGCGAATAGTGAGATGGAGTTATGTCAAATCTGTTGATATTGGATTTATCAGGTACAGAACTGGAAACACTACTCCACTCCGACCAGCGCTCACATGACGCTGTCAGATCCTCCACCGCATAAAGCCAAGGGTCTTCTCTCAGCACTTCTTAGAAGGGCCCTCCCAATATTTGTCTCTTCCAGAGCTATTTCTGCTACCATCATAATGGTTCATTTTCCTGCAACTTGCTTTCCTATCTTCCGATCTTCCAGGCATACTGAGTGTCAGACATCACTATTTCAAGTGAAAGTAGCCATAATTTTAAGAAATCTTCTATACATAATACCAAAAATAAAAATGTCCATGAATGATGCTAATTGCAATGTTGTTTATATTTAAAGAACCATAAGGTTGATCCAGTTAGCAAATTAGCCAAATAAAAAGCGCTATATTTATTTAATTGGTGGGAAAAAAAAGAGATATATACTGACTTGAGAAAAATAAGCTGTAAGCAGCAAATAAATATACCAAGATCTTTCCTTATTAAAATGTTTATATTTAGTTTTATATATAACATATAAAACATATATAATATATGCATTTTATATATACATAAAAACATAAATTGAATTAATTCATATACTATATATTTATATACAGTTGTCACATATACAGTTTCAGAGATATAAATAATAAAATTATCAGAAAAATAATATCAAAAAATTTAATAGTGGAACAGGGTTATTGTGGAAAGTTTGAATTTATTTTATTTTATTTATTCTCTCTGTCTCTCTGTCTCTCTTGTCTCTGTCTTTCTGTGTGTCTCTCTCTCTCTGCCTGTCTCTCCAGTAGTCAGAAGACAACTACTTTGGAGACTGATCCCCTACCATATGAGAGGAACCAAGGATTAAGCCCAAAGTTATTGTAAGCAAGTGTTTTATCCATTGAGTCATCTCACTAGGGCCACATGGGTTTTTTCTATCCTCCTGTCACACAACACCCCAATACACAATACAGAGTGGAATCCTAGCTAAGTAATCATTATTATTAATATTAATAATATTATTATTATTATTATTATTATCACCAATTAATTGTGCATCTTGCCTGTTAAATTAACATTAATCAGGAATTGGAAATATTAAAAAACATAATTATCTAATGGGCTCTAAAGAAAGACATTCCTGATCGCATACGGGGACGGAGGCAGGAAGGATGTGGAGTGATAAGTAGGTCAATTTAATGCATAAGAAAAACCCATCAATCATCCTTAGTAAACCCTGCCTACCCTGCAGTCACATTTTTCAGTGGACGTCACTTAAACCTGTAGATCGGGGAACAGCTATTCTTCTATCTCCTAAAGGCCTTTTTTTGAGTCAGAACTTTCAGTTATTTCACAGAAGACCACAAATTCCTACATTGATTCACAGAACGTGTTCATCAGGTTCTAATGGGTCCAGCCTCGACCAGACAACGGGTAATATCAACACCATCCAGATGAACTATCAAAGCTGATTTGCCAAAATATCACTATCTGATCATTATCCTTGAACTTGAATCTACCATTCTTCATCTTTGGAGGGACAAGATTGATTGCTTGAGGCCATTTCAAATGATTGAACCAAGAAACAGGAAGCTACTATGGATAAATGAGCTACTATTTGTAAAGACTCTTTTCTTTCCTCCGCTTCCCCACCCCTTTCCTCTTCAGCATTTCCAAAGAGTATTTTACACAGAGTTTTATGAGCGTTGGAGATAATAATATTGGAATGAGTGGTGAGCCTGCCTAGTGGAGGACAAATGTATATTGCTTCCAAGCATGAAAGACGGAACATCCTACTGGCAACTTTTGCACTTTGTTACAAACAAACGGGATGAGGAATGTGGTCCATGCATGGTTTGTTAAGACCATCCATCTCTGCCCTCCCTGATTTGTGTGTGTTTGTTAAAGAGCGTGTCTTGCCATGCTTTTCAGAAAGCTGACAAGAACCAAAGTTTCTGAAAAATTCAAAAACAAAAGCTGTGGAGGTTTTACAGGAGTTCAAATAAAGGAAGCAAGCAAGATGTATGTGATTAAGGTTTAGAATAGTGGTCAGAGCAGTTAATAGACATCCGTAGGTAACAGAAGGTTGTGTTTATGCTTCCTGTCCTTACGCTAGCAAATTTATTGGGTTATCTGGTCTGTATTTGGACACTTGGGTGTTTTGGGTTTTGCTGAAGGTGTCTAGCAGCAGCATTCATTGGGTACAGTTTACATCAAGTAGTTTGATAATGGTTATCTAAAATGTTTCTATCTGCCAAAGGAAATTCTGCAGCAGTCTCTTTTAGAGAATTGTGCTTTCTGTTAGAAGTTCGAGAACCTTTGAAAAGAATCATAAAGCTCGTTTTAAAAACATAAATTAGATCATATTGCTTTAACACCAAAGGAAGTGCTACTATTCCGCTGTTCAGTTTTCCTTTCAAAGGGAGAGGAGGGTGTTGTTTGCGCCCCAGAGAGAGGCTGCAGATGGTATTTTTCATCAGGAGATTTCACCTTCAAATATAGCTTTCTAGACCAGATACACTTTGAATTTAGATGGCTCCAGGGAAATGCATAGTGTGCTGGGAGTGAATGCTGGATGCAATAACGCACATAATCATATGCTAATCCACACACTTGGCATGCAGAAACGCTGACATTCTGACGGACAGCCACCAAGTCACTCAACACGAGCCATTGCCATAGATATATTTCTATTTCTGGAATACCAACCTTGAGATCATCACGTACCAGACTCTACTTCTGTTCTTTAAAAGGGAATAGTAACTGATGGAGGGATTTAAACTATTCGTTCACCTTTCTTACTAATTCACAAACTAATTCATTTGAATGTAGCATTCAGCAAGTCAGGTCCTGTATAGAAGCAATGGGATGTGACCAGTACAGTAAGAATAGCAGAATCAGTCCTTAGCCATAAATAAAATGATTCTAGGCTATTCTTTTCTGCGGGTTGTCTTAATTAACTCTCTGGAAGATACTGGGCAGATGGATACTAAGTCACAGCAAGGAAACAAAACAAAAGGAGCCTTATTTCTAGGAAATGTTTTGTAAATTGTACTATTTGACATATTAGTGATCTTTTCTTTGTCTGCCTTCTTCTTCTTCATATCTTTTTGTCTCAGGTCTCAGATTTGAGTATCAAAAGTATATAGTAGTTGTAGTTCATGTGTCACTCAGAAATGTAGAGTTTTGCAAAGCGTTCACATCCAGGCCATTGGCCGGCTGTCTTCGGTTCCTTCCTTCTTCATCCCCTGAAAGAGATAGTCTTTTCATTTATTGCACTGTTAATAAAATTTCCCTTTAGGGTGAATAAAGCAAGAGTTTTAAAGAATAGGATCTGAACTTGATGAAGAGGAGCCAAGGTGAAATACATGCTTACATAAAATTCAGTTGAAATACTTGACTTCCGCCCAGACATAGTGATTCAGAAAGAAGCTTAGTGGATGCTACAGACCAGGCAGGAGATGTAGGAATTAATAACCAAGAGGCAAAATTTAGTGCTTGATCGAAGAACGCCTGAACTTCAGAATTTATTAATAAATATAAGCAGCTGCTACCAAAAGGCCATGATTATGAACAAACAAGTAAATTCCATCCAGGTAAAGGGCGCAAATCCGCAAGGCACGGCAAAACGAAAGAACAGCACACGGATGAATTTAAAGTTGCCTTCAGAGTCCAGCAGGAGGAAAGAGGTAAAGCCAAGCTTCAGGAAGACGGCATTGGGGCTCTGTTCATTCCGCAGATTGGTGAGGTCTCTAGAGACACTGGAGCTCCTGGATAGCCATGAGCTGAGAGGTAGAATTGCTTCCTGAGTCCACGTAGTATAAATATTTGTTTTATATAATAGAGGAGAAGATGAGAAATGTTCTCACCATCTCAGTTTGTACATATCGCAGTGTTAAATGAGGAAATCATGGTCAGCGCAATCATTAGTCCTGAAATAAGACTGCCTTCACAGCTCTTAAGGATGGCAGCCACTAAGGTCACTTGAACTAGATGTTGAAAAGACCCTTGGTGTCCCCTCTTATTAACCTATTACATAGTTCTCAGAATGCAATTTGACTGGAACTCTGAGGCAGGTCACGGTGAATGTTATATACCTTGTGGGCCCTCTGAAATGGATCAGCGGTTCAGCTGAGACCTCATCAACAGCTGTCTGGCCTGGCCGTAGGTCAGTTCTCAGTTCACCAAGCTTGGGATCTAAGGGCACCACATCTCCATTCACCCAAAGGACTGTGACCCCACATTGTTAGGTTGTCACACCCAAGCATGGAGATGTATCCTGTCCCCTCAGAGAGTTATAATTTTAGGGTGTGGGCACTATCCTCACAGAGCACTGTGCCCAAGTGAATGTCACACAAGAATCAGAAGAAGCAGCTAAAGAGATTTTGTGTATTCTTTTATTGATAGCTGCCTTGATGAAGGGCAGATATGTCTAGTAACATGAAGTCCATTCTTAGGCTCCAGAGTTGTTGGCAGAAATTGTCAAAGATTATTAGATTACGTGAGATAAAAGTTGAGGCTTAGGTGTCTGTGTCAGGGACACAGACATGAGAATAGGACATGCTAAGGAAAGAGGAAAAGATTTGTAATGGGAAGATGGTGAGGCAGATAAGAAGCTATGTTTATACAGTGTTGAGGCTGAGGCGAGAATGTTATGATGGCTGGGGCTCAAGAAGGTGTACTGGAATATAGGAGAACAGGGCGGAGATAATCCAGGGAATGACAAGGAGGAAAAATGTTCCGTAGAGAGAAGGAGAAGACAGGACAAGTTCTGAAACAAGGAGCCAAGAGAGAGAGCAGATAAGAAGCAGAGCACAAGGAGGACATGGAGAAGACAGGAAAATGGGCAGCTGACTCTGGCTGAGGTCCCTTGCAGGAAAGCAATAGGCTGATCAAAAAGGTTACCTGGTTTTCAGAATCTCTCTGCTGAGCTATTGAAATAGATGATGGATTACAGATATAAGACTTGCCCAAGTTTCTCAAGGAAGTTGCATTACATTTGACTTGCTTGCTCATTTCCAAATTTCCAAGCGTAAGCCAGGAACTAGACAGGAGCGGGGAGAAACAGTTTAATAGGGGGATGTTATGAGGAAAAGAAGTAAACTGTTAAGAAAGAGGTAATAGGGTAGAAGGAAATGTATTTGGCATTTGGGAATTTTAGTATGGCAAGGCCTCCAAAAAACATTACACAATGCAGTAGTGGGAGAAAGTTTTGTATTATATAATAATGTAATAGACAACATTTTAGCAATGTAATCTGAAACGAAGCATATCGAT
>NC_046154.1:30474543-30496567 GCF_011064425.1 Rattus rattus
ATGTCATGACAGTTTTTAGCCTCCTCCTTATTTTGGTGTGATATTTAGTTTTACTGGTAAGCAAGGCAAAACATGTAAGAATTTATTCTACTTACTACTTTTTAATTATTCCCTTAGTCATCTTTTGGTCGCAGTTTTAACTCTTAAATATTATTCATAAGCAACTTTGTTTGAAAAATGAGTGGTAATGAATTGTATTTAACCTCTGAGTCTTAAGACCACGCTTGATTTCTTTGAATACGCTAGCAGGGCTGGTTTGCTTCCACCAGGCCCTGTGGAAGGCTCTTATTTTGCTTAAAATTCCCTCCTGCCTATGTCAATGCTCATTACTATGTGATTTCAAAGCTGTTCATTAAATATTTCTTTGAAACTTTTCAAAGCAATGTAGCTTACAGAAACCATGCGTCTTGGGTTTTATTTTTTTTTTGCATTACACTGAAATGAAAAGGAAAGCCTAAGAAATTGAAATGAACAGTTAGAGATGGTCAGTGGTTAAAATTTGAACTGCTTTTCCAGAGGCCCTGAGTTCCATTTCCAGTACAGCATGTGTCACAAACTGTGTAATTTCTAGTTCCTGGTGACCTGATGTTTCTTGGTTTTTCTTAGGCACCAGGCGTGTATATAATGCATGAATATGTTTGGGCAAAAACCTCACATACATTCTTTTAGCTGAATGCAAACATTTTTTCTTTCATATCAGGATCTGTTCTGTAAATTTGACCTTAACAAATGTGGAAAGAGTGAAGAGAAAAAAGGAAGACGAGAAGTGATTCTGAGGCGTCCTGTGGTTGCTTGTGAGTGTGGGTGTGGGTGTGCTATGATTGTACAGTGCAGTTCCTTTATTTTGCAATACTTAACGAAAATTATTAGTTATAGAATCACTTTGTGCAATCAATTATTCTACAGGGATAAAGAATGGGAGTGAATTTAGGAAGAAGGCATTTACCTGTTCATTCTGCAGCTGTAAAATTGGTATCTGATTTTTTCGTGGGAGTAGAAACTATCAAATTAGAAACCGAAATGCTAACTTGCTTTCCCTTCCTCAAACATGGTAGGACTTTGTTTGACCTGAAGTTATGACTATTGATAGTCTATTGGAGTGACTTGGTTGGGTGAGCTAATGAAATAATACTCTGCACAAGAGATGTGTTTTTGTTCCTCTCCTGCTTCCCTGATAAAATATTTTGGACAACAGTGCTTTAAGGGAGAAGGCTTTGTTTCAGCTCACAGTTCCAAGGCGCGCGGGTAGTTAGGACAGAGGAGGCCAAGGTGAAGATTGGAATGAGCTGGTTAATTTTACTCTCAATCGTAGTAATTTCATTCATTTAAAGCACAGATTAACAATGTGAAGGCATTGTTGGAGGGAAGAGAGATTCCAGTTTTTGAAGGAAGCAGGCCATCGTGATGAGGTTCGTGATTGCTCTGTCTGACCTGTCCCTTTTTGTGTTCCTTTTGTTTCCTGTTCACCACAGAGTAAAAGCGTTAATCTCTAAATACATATGTTCTATACCTTTTGAAGGTCTAAAAACAAATGAGGCTATTCTAAAAAATGACTTGAGCTAGATCCTGGAATCTCTGTTGCTACGGAAGGAAAGGCCCCCCTGAAAGAGAGATTTCATAGTTACAGCAACCTGTCAGAACCTTTACAGAATGAGACTGAATATCGACAAGGCAATGGTGTGGATCACACATTGACCTGGGATTGCTGAGTACAATTCCTTGGCTTCTATAAACTTTAATCTTTTTCTAGGACTCCTGAACAGGATATGGAGGAGGCACTGATCTTCAGGCCTTCCTAATGTTTCTCCTTCCTTTATTTGCTTTTAATATTAATTAGGTTCTAACAGGCTTATTTAGAGGAGAGCTAAACTTGACTTGGATATGACTATCACCACCAAAGTTTAATAACATCGCCATGAGATCAGCAGAGCCAAGGACTTACCTGAAACCAGAAGTTTATTATTTTTTTTTTTTTTCTCACCTAAGTTGGTTTCATTAATAATTCCAGTTATAGATAAAGAGTTTAACACGGTTACGATTTTCTCTAAGTAGCTGAAATTGGCTTAAATCATCTGTCCAGTTTTTTAATGTTAAAAATGCAGGGCATAACTGTGTACATGGTCCACCATGGGTAAATTGGTTGGTCAAGTTTCTCAGTCACGCAGCTTCTTTTTGTCATCCCAAACCCAGGACGTTTCACAGCTGTGATCCCAGAACTCTGCTCTAGACTCTGCCTCCCAAGATCTCAGTGAAGCCCTGCAGCCATTTCGTGTTCTTTTCATGTTCCTCATCTGTCATCTTTTGCATCCCTCAATATGAGGTCCCCTATTAGGTTGAAGTTTTCTGTCTAAACAGGGTGCCGAGGTACAGCTTCCTACTTACCCACGTAGCTTTTCTCTGTTTAGACACCACATGGTTTATTTTTATTATTTTAAAATATACGCAGAACCTTTTTTATGGCCTAAGTTCTCAGATCATGTTATTTTCGGAAAATTGATATACCCACATTTATGAAGTAAATCATATATCAGAGTAAATTAAATGACCATAACCACACACACCACTCTAACTTAAACAAAATGGAATAGGAAGCACATATGACAGCCCTCCTGTGGAATCCAAGGTATGGCTGCATGATTTATGGACAGCAATCTGCAAAGGCTGCATATTAATATCCTGCATGACCACACATTCATTTGGAACAGCCATTATTTTCCCCCAGTCAAAAAAAATTTAAGACCTTTTAAAATTAATGTTTACATAGAAATTTGGAAAGGCCAACAGAGAAATCAAGCAACAATGTCGTCGCCTTATGTCTTACGTGGTGGTTCTTTTCTCTACAGAGGCTTAGGAGGAATGTCAGTCTGTTCGTTGGACAGCAGAACCAGACTGTAGAAGAAGGAAGATGTTGAGGAAAGCCTGTGAAATGTCGTGCATTTTAGGAACCTCCTGAACTAACACTGAGGGTTTTACAAATGCTCACAGTGATGTCCTCTGATTCCCAAAGTAATGTAATTATGGCTAATGCCACTACTGATATTTTGAATATGGGCAACCTGGGGCCAGGTAGTAGGCACTTGTTTAGGTGGTACAGATGGTACATCCTGATGGCTGGAGTCCAGCGCTGACAGGACTTGCAAGCAGGTGTTTTCTTTCTTTTCTTTTCTGGTCCACAACAGATCATCTACAGGTGTGGTATCCCATTGGAATCCTGTTGAGAAGAAGGTATTGGAGATCAGGCCCTGGCTTTGGCCCTCCAGCCTGTTAAAGCCATATGCTTTTTGCATGTGGTCCTGTAATGCCTTAGACTTGTTGGTTGTCTTTTGCCTCTTCCTTTCTATTTAATGCTCAGACATCATTAAACAGACAGCAGACAATCACCCCAAGTGCTGAGAACTGGCAATCCTAAAGACCCCAGAAATTTTAAGTTATTGACAAATGATGGTCACTATCTGATTAATTGGTTCTTCCTGCTTAAGGGGTCAATCCTAAAGGCAAGGGCACAACTTTGGCATCCCATGCACCCTTTGGAGCAGGTTAGCCTTTCAAGGGGAGTAAGAAAATTCTAGAACCTGAAGCTAATAGCTCCCAGCTACACACACATTGGGATGTGTTTTACTTTTTAGCCCAAATCAGGGTTTGAAAACTGGACAGCTGTCCTTCTCAAGAAGATTTCCATTCCAGACTGTGTGTTTGATTTCGTCACGTTGTAAGCTGTCCTAGAATCAAGCGTCATCTCGAGGCAGGAAGGTTACATCGCCCAAGATGGATCGGGAGGTCCATGCTTCTCACTCTTTCCAGTTGTTTCTTTTGTTTTCCTTTTCCATTTGCCTTTCTTCAACTCAACAAAATTGAGGCTCAGTTGAAACACAGGCAGTTTTTACACCTGGGCTGAAAAGTTGATTTATCAACAGTACTGTGGAGTTTCCAAGAGAAAGAAATATCCACAGAGAGTTTTAAACTCTGCAAAATATGACAGGATTATGAGAGGGAAAGAAATTTATGGGAGATCCTTTGTCCTTAGATGAAACCCAGAGGGGTTCTCGAAGCCCTTTGTTTCGGTCAATGGTCATTCTGAACCATCTTGTAAATGCCCTTTAATCCGTTAAGCTGGAGAGCTAAAAACCAGCCCTTTTCTGTGACACACTGGCACAGCACTTTAGCCTGGTATGATACACGTTGATTCAAATGTTCGAATATGATTACATTTGCTGAGTCCATGCTTTGTGAACACATGATGCTGGACACCATGGATGATAATGGTTCTGTCCTTCTTGTGAAGGGCGACACATTATCCTGTGGATGCAGGCGAGGCTCTGAGAGGAGGTGATAGCACTTCACACAGCAGCACCATGGAGGAAGGGAACGATTTCATTTGAACTGGGGGCGCTTTTAAAAGCTCCTCGGTGATGTGATTCAAAGCCAGTATGGTAATCTGGAAGGAGTAAAATTAACAGAATGGAGAGTACTTTCTGGGAAAGGTCAGGTAAACCAGATTCTATAGCATGGGGAAATAAGAGCCCCTGACTTTTTACCTGAACATAGAAAGATGCTGCCCCATATTGCCTTGGAGTTAAGGCGAAAGAGTTCGGCAAATGGAAATCCACAGTTAAGGATATATGTCTTTTTTTCTAAGATTCTTGTTGGTTTGGCTAATCAATGCACAGATTTAACAAAATGCCTGACAGGACGTCCCAGATGGTTATCCCATCAAACGGAAGGAGTCGAAGATGTTGAACCAGAACTGCCTGGTCAGGGGGGCAGGCACTGTGGTGAGCCACCATAAAAGCTGTGGCAGTCCTGGGGATGGAGCATTGCAAAGTGTGTCTGACAAATTTTGGAAATCTCCAGGAAAGAGTCATTTGCAAGAGTTATGGTAGTAGTCATATTAAATAGCAAGACGGCTCAAATTAATAAATGCCGGGCTAGAAGGTTGCAAGACCTTTCTTTCCCTTTGAGCCATTTCAGGCACAGGGTCAAATTTATGCAGCAACTTAACTTGGGGTGTGGCGAAAAATGAGAAGCAATGAAGGAGGTTTACTCTGCTAACGAAAGTGTTCTTTGCAGACATTTTATAGCCTGCAAGAAAGGAGGTAGTCCTATAAAAAAGAGATTTGAAGCTTCTGGTTATGATACCACTGACTCCTTTTTGAGACAGGGTCTCTAATGTAACCCCGGCATGGCCTAGAACCTAGAATTTTTGGCTATGTAGACCAGGCTTAGCTTGTCTCCTGCCTCCTGAACGCTGGGATTATATATCCATATTCATATCTATATCTATATCTATATATCTATATAAAATTTTAATTTATCCTTTCAGAATGCAAATATATTTATTTGTTTTAGTTAAACTAAATAAAGATGTTTTTAAACAACAAAGTAGATTTCATAAAATGTACCAAATAAATATGTGAATTTTATTACAAAGTCTGTTTGAACTATAACTAAAGTGGACTTACATTTTTTTGTTTTAATATATTATTTTCCCTTTCCCAATAATGGTAATAAGGGTAATATATGTTATTTTTTAAATGGATTCTCCTTAATTTATTCAGATTCCTGAATGGTCTTTTTGTTACTGAAGTCACGTAGCCAGGTAGTCACGAGTGCCAGGTCTCCCACTGTGCTTCCCAGTTATTTTCTACCTGGAGACTTGGGTATATAAGTGGTGAATAAAGCTACAGGACTCTCTCACTCTTCTTCCTCACTCTCACTCCTCCTTCCGCTCTTCCACTCTTCCTCTCTCTCTCTCTCTCTCTCTCTCTCTCTCTCTCTCTCTCTCTCTCTCTCTCTCTCTCTCCCTCTCCTCCTCCCTCCTTCCCTCCCTAAAAAAAAAAAAAATAAATGGAAAATATTAAAAGTCTAGTAATAAGGCAATAACAACTTGTCATCCTATGTTGCTGTAACGGCTTTCAAAGTAGTCATCCTTGTGTCTCTGTGTGTAATGTTGCACGAACACAAAGCTCCCACTGCATGATCAGCTTAATTATATAATATAGAACATGTATGTTTACAGATATAATCTGTTTTATGTGATTAATTTTCTGTTCTTTTCTATTCTGTTTTGTTTTGTTCTGTTTTGTTTTTATTGAAAGAGAGACTAATTTCATTATGCAGAACAGCCTGACCTAAAACTCACAATCCTCCTGCTTCAGCCCCTCAAGGGCTGAGGTAACAATCATGAGCCATTACAACTGACTACTCTGTAGACTTGAGTTTCAAGGGATAGTGTAACTTTTTTGTGTTTGGGGATTTCATACACTTAATACACTGTATTTGCAATCATTTACACCCCAAGTCCCCCCTGACCTTCCAATATGTGAGCATAAACAGAAATTTTAACCTTTCCCCATAAAGTTAGATACAAGTATCTTCTAGAATCTCATCATCACTTTAATGAGAATAGGTATCATTCTTAAGTATTTTTCTGAATTCTCAGTTTTTTAAAGGCTAGATACTAAAAATGTATGAAAAAATTAAATAGAGAACATCTTGGTGCATGTGTAAAAACCAGTCCCTCTCAAAGACTACTGTACTTAACTTTGTTACTAGCTGAATATGAAAGCATCAGCCTTTGTAATTTTTTTTTTTTATCAAAAACCAAAACAGTTAAGCATTAAAAAGCTATACCACTTTATCGTGTGTCAAAGTCTCAAGGACAATAAATTCATGATATATTTGCAACCTATTTTCAGTTGGCAAAATGGCTGTCTTCTGCTGAAGCGGTATAAATATTTCATGTTGCAACTGTTGGCACTTCCTGATGACAGTGTGGGTTAGCTAATCGTGTTTAGTACAAGCTGTGCTAAACCATGGACAAACCATCACAGATCTCAGTGACTCAATGTAACAGAATCCAGTTCCTTCTCAGGCCTCAGGTCCTGACAGTTTTGGAAGTTTGTTGCCCCTCATAACACTTGAGGGAAAGATAGAAAATCATATACGCTTTTTTTTTCTTCTTTTTTCAGTTTTCATCTGAAGCCACCTTTCTCACATCTCTGGCCTTGCTACGGTATGCAACAATTGAATACAAGGAAAGGGAAAGGAGAAATGGTAGAGACATCCAATGACAGGACTAATGATGCCATACTGTCTTTTTATTTGAGGCAGGGGCCACACCCATAGTTAACTTCTCTGTAATGGCCCTTAAGAGCATCTCTTGGTATTATCTTCTCTGCTGAGCTTCTAAGAAAAAGGTCAACAAACTTTGACCTTAGGTTGCCTGCTTGTTTTTGTATGATCTGCTAGCTTTTTCACTCATTTTCAAGTAATCTGAATAAAAAGAAAATTATCATTAGGTAAAGCCTGAAAATTATGAAATTCAAATGCCTGCTCATAGAAAGTCATCTTGGAATACAGCTATATGCCCTTGGCTATGTATTGTTTATTACCTATGACTGTTCCAAGATACAGTGAAATGGAGAATACAGTGAAAAATGAGACTTGTGGCCTGAGAGTTTAAAACCCTGATCTTAGACATGTCTGTCTTCCCATCACTCCCACAGAAAGTGTTTATTTTCTAGATGTTTTTACATTCAGCTAGATGGAAGCAGATTTTTTAAAGCATGGTGTATACAGTGCAGTAGTGCATAGTTACACAGTTGTGCAGAGTTATGAAAGAAGAATGATGAGGATGGAGTCCCAAGAGCTAGCCTGGGCTGGGAGCAGAAAAAAGAAGAAGAAAAGCACTGGAATTACTGGGAGGAGGGGATTTGCTTGAAATAGAGGCTTCAGTCGCTTGCTGAGCTAGATCTTAGTGAGTTTCTCACTAGATCTTTAAGCCCTTTGAAGACATATCATGTAAATCTGTTCAATATTTTAGAGCTAACATGGATTTAAACACAAGCCTTCGGTGACTAGTGATAAAATACACACACACACACACACACACACACACACACACACACGCATGCATGCATACATACATAACAAAAAAGGGAAGATTAATTCTTCAACTAGGATGAAAGAACTCTAGATATTGCAATCTACTTTCCCAGCTCATTATTACTGGGAGTATTTCCATTTCAACTCTGATTTGCAATATCTATAAATATTATATATATCTGTATTTTTTTTCTCTTAGAGAGGTCCCATGTGCATGTAAATGGATCTGGCTTTCTGATTTCTGGCAGACTCAATGGCTGTGCAGTATGGGATATTTAAGAAACATGGGTTCATCCTTTGTCAACATATTGCTTGTGCTAAAATGAGTCTTCCTGAAGTAGCCTGTCGACCCAGCGATACAATGCAGTTTCTTCACTTAGTGTTCAAATGATTGTGCATAGTGAGGAAGGCTAGGGCTAGAAAAGGAAGCATCTCTCTCTCTCTCTCTCTCTCTCTCTCTCTCTCTCTCTCTCTCACACACATACACACACACACACATACATTTTATATATATATACACATATATATGTATATAAATATATATAATATTCCAACCAAGGTAAAATTTTATATATATTCCAACCAAGGTAAAAATCTGTTCTCTTTAAACACCCCAAATGGCATTCCCTGATACTCATGTGTATAGATTCCATTTATCTGTGCACTCTAATCAGCTCCTCTCATCCAGCTTCCTGTGAGAAGCATTCACTTCTAATCAGTCCTAAGTCACATCTGGTTCTGATTGGAGGATGGTCTTTCCTGATCTTGTATCACAGTCAGAGGTACTGGAAGCCTTTAGGTAATTTCCGAGAGCAGGTTCCCCCCATTGGAAAACAGACATCCTGAATCTTCTCCTTTCCTGAGACAGTTGCAGTTTTTAAAATTTATTCATTTTTGTGTGCATTGGTGTTTTGCCTGCATGTGTGTATAATGGTGTCAGTCAGATCTTGGAGTTACAAACAGTTATGAGCTTCCACGTGGGTGCTGGGAATTGAACCTGGGTCCTCTGGAAGAACAGTCCGTGCTTTTAACTGCTGAGCCATCTCTCCAGCCTCAGTTAGTTTTATTATTAATAAAATATTTTTGAATATTTGGCATCTTATTCATTAATAATAAAATCCTCATGATAAAATATCCCTTGTCTATGGAATTCAAACCCCAGTATGTGTGTTTGGGTTTCTGTTTTGTTTCATTGGTCACACGGCTGCTTCTGTGTCAATGTCAGGCTATTTTTATTACTAAGCTCCGTCATGGAGCTGAGATCTGAAGTGGTAATGCCTTCAGGTCTGTTCTTGTTGCCTAAGATTGTTTTGGCTATTTGGGGTCTTTTGTGGTTTTATATGAATTTAGGGTTTTATTTTTCTATCCCTGTGAAGAATGTTGTGGAGTTTTTATTGAGATGGCACTGATTCTGTAAACAGCTTCTGGTAGAGTAGCTTTTTCCACAACACTAAGAATTTGCAAAAATCTAAGATTCTAAGAACCTTTCCATTTTCTACCATCTTTCTCAATGGCTTCCTTCGGCAATTGAAAGTTTTGATTGCAGAAGCCCTTCATTCTCTTAGTTAGGGCTACTCTGAGATATTTTACCCCTTGAGGCTGTTGTGAATGTGAGGGCTCCATGAGTTCTCGTTAGTTGACTTGGTATCTTGTTACATTGCTGAAATTGTTCCATAAGTCCATCTGACTACGTGTGGCTGGTGAGACCATATAATCTAAAGAACAGATTACTGCCATTTCCTAAACCCGTATACAGTTACCTACTGTATTCTAAATATTTGTCCCTAAACCCACACCTTATCAAAGGTAGCTTTCACACCTGATCAAAGAATCTTCTTTTTGCAGGAGACAGATGCTATTACAAGAACCCACAGCTGATCAAAATGCAGAGAACAACAGACCATGGGATGAGCAGTCCCAGTTGATTCATCTGTATCATCTCCCCTACACCTACAGCTCATAGAGCACCACAGAGGAAGGGTCTAAAAGACGATAATAGCCAGAGGGCCAGTAGATCTGCTGTGATATAATGCCTTTTATACGTGACAGAGCAGTGACCCTGTGATACTCCAACAAAATGTCTGTCCAAATGAGATCCCGCCAATTATACCACAAGTTGACATGCTGGCATGGATTGTAGGAAATATCACAAGGCCCTGCCTGTAGAACCATTGACAATTAATGACTCTTACGAGATGGAGAATCAGTCTTTCACAGGAACAAGCTCCCCAGTCAGTTATCCAATGCCAAGTTGTCAGCCTTAAAAGTATAGACACGGGCAATGCTCAATGGACTCAACAAGTTGCATTTTATATATTTGTATGTAATGATGTATCATAGCTGTAATGTACTCTCACATGGCTTACTTAACCTCTCCCAGTCTCCTTCTGTGTTGGAGAAGGCAAGCGTTATTATCCCCATTTTCCTGGAGCCTATGAGATCTGTCTATGGGAATCATCACTGGATAGAGCCTAGGTCTAATTCTTGATACTCTGGCTAGTTGTGTTTCTCTGTGATATTATCTCCCTAATAATCCCAGAATAAGGCCCAACTGTGCCCCATCCTTGAGAATTTGTGGGTGGACTTTTCTTTTGAGGAGACATTCTTATTGTGATCTTCTTTTTGTGATTAACATCTCTTCTGAAGGTAGAACTAAGAATATAGGGTCACTTTTATAGATTAGATTCTGTTTGGTAACAAATGCATGAACATCTATTTTGAGCATTGGCCAAACTGGGAATAGTTCTTTTCTCTTTCTTTGATTCAAATGTATTTCTGTTAAAGTGATATGTAAGAAAAATTTTGATATCAGGGTCTAAAAAAAATCTATATTGTCTCAGCACATTATTACACAACACATTCCTCTGTACTACCATGTGGGTTTCAGTCCTCTGTGGAATTTTTATCTTGTTGGTGTAACTAGCACACTAGGGTTTCAACTCTGGGTAGAGGGCAGTCAGAGACTTGTCATTCAATGGAGAAATGGCTCTTTTTATAAATGCCCCCTGGTGAGAAATGATTGACAGGAAAGATATCCAAATATACATCTACAAGCTTCGATTGTGGTGGGCTCATGATGTGGGTCCTTTAGTCTTCAGCATCAGTGTAAAGAACAATCTAGAAAAGCTTCAGACAGGACCCCTGGGACTTGGCAAATGTTATGTGTTCCAAGTATTTATAAGAAAGCCAAGTAAGAACCTTTTAGGGATTGGTATCCAGAGCTCAAGTTACTCTATGCTAGAATAACATTTAATAACCAAATTTGTTCGTTTCTATACTTTTTCCAAAGCCAAAGAAAAATATCAATTTTATCATAAGTGTTAACATGGAAAATCTGACTGGAGATTTTTCTAAAATAACAGAGTGAGTGGTTGTTTGGAGGTAATATTTGCAAAGCTAGTTCACAAAGGTCCGTTTTACGAAGCATGCTCTATCCATTCAATGACTACTGCTTTTTCTGTTCAGCCCCAAGAGACAGTAATATGTCTGCTCACTGAGTGCAGATTAAATTTCTGAGTTTCATAGCTCTTCATATTGGCCACCTTGGAAAGACTGAGAGATAGTGACCGTTTACCTTTATAAAACATAACCACTTCTCCAAACTCTTGAGATATTTGGTGATATGAGTCCACACAACGATCATTTATGGGGACACTTTCTATAAGTTTGTGTTTTGGTGGACACCCCATGACTTAGGATAGGATAAGGTAAGGGATAGATTGGCCTCTTGGCAGATGAGGTCACAACTATCCTGCATCTCTGCCTAAGCCTCCTACATCTCCAATCTTCATCACATTGCAGAAGCCTCTGCTCCTTGGTGAAACATTCATGCCTTCTGCCCTACAAATACCTTTTAAATTTATCAACACAATAGATCAGTAGAAAGTTAGAGGTCCTTCTTATTGTAAGAGTAATATTAATAGATACCTGGAGGATGGGATGAAGAGAGTTTGGACTTTGAAGTTATGATGGAGCCAAAGCTTAAGCCCAGGAGAGTTCACCTTGTTCTGTGAAAACACACTGATTTTAAGAAGAACGAGACTGAAGACAGAGTCAGCCATACGTGGTATCGATGCTGCGGATGTGGGTGAGACCAGGAGTCACAGTGGGAATGGAGTAGAAGAGAGAGATGGGAAGGACATAGAGAAGTTGTCTTGACAAAAGATACCCATTCTGGATTGTCCTCTAATCTTGGGGATGGCAAATTCAAAACCAAGGGTGACTCTTGTATTGTGGGAACTTAAGGTCTGCAGAGGAAGCCCGGAGTTGATCATATCACAACAGGGTGTCTTTCCCCAACCCCCACAAAGTGGTAATTCTTGAGCTTCAAGGTTGGACTTTTATCAGGAAACTGGGAAAATTCACATTCCAGGAAGGGCTTGAGTAACCCAGAGTGGTTTGGTTTACTATCTGCCTTTTATTCTCTTACTCAATTTTCTTTCTTTCAATTTAGATATTAAGGAAATTAAATTGCATTCACAATACTGTCTAGTGAGAATAGTGAGTGAGTTATACAAATCTGTTGATATTGGATTTATCAGGTAAGAACTGGAAACACTCACTCCACCTGAGTGGTGCGTTGCCAGGACTGTCAGATAGATACTCCATCGCAAAAGCCAAGGGTCTTCTCTCAGCACTTCTTAGAAGGGCCCTCCCAATATTTGTCTTCCAGGTTATTTCTGCTACCATCATAATGGTTCGTTATCCTTTAACCCCAGTTTTTTTCTTCCCATAAATTAATATCTCCAGGCAAACCCCAGTGCTCGACATCACTATTTCTATGAAAGTAGAAATAATAGTTTCTACAAATCTTTCTATACATAATACCAATAAATAAAAAGGTCATGCAATGATGCTAATTGCAATGTTGTTTATATTTACAAAGAACTATATGTTGATCAGTTGGGCAGTTAGCTAAATAAAAAGTGTTATATTTATTTAACGGTGTACTATGCTGCCATTGGTGGGAAAATTAGATATATACCGACTTGACAAGATATACACAAGAGAAAAATAAGCTGTACAGCAACAAATATACCAAGATCCTTTCCTTATTAAAATGTTTATATTTAGTTTTACATCTATAACATAAACATATATAATATATGCATTTTATATATGCATAAAACATGAATACAAAATTTATCAAGAAAAATAATATCAAGAAAATTTAATATGTGAACAGTGGTTAATGTCATGGGAAAGCCTGAATTTATTTTATTTTATTTTATTCTCTCTCTGTCTCTCTGTCTCTCTGTCTCTCTGTCTTTCTGTCTCTCTCTGCCTGTCTCTCTCTCTCTCTCTCTCTCTCTCTCTCTCTCTCTCTCTCTCTCTCTCTCTCTCTCCAGAAGTCAGAAGACAACTACTTTTGGAGACTGATTCTCCCCCCTACCATATGAGAACCAAGGATTAAGCTCCAGTTGTCAGGCAAGTGCTTTTATCCATTGAGTCATCTCACTAGGCCACATGGGTTTTTCATCTCTCCTACACACACACCCCACACACATACAATACAGAGTGGAATCCCAGAAGCTAAGTAACTTATTATTATTATTATTATTATTATTATTATTATTATTATTATCACCACCACTGTATCTTACCATAAATTAACATTAACTGTAGGAATTGGAATATGAAAACATAATTATCTAATGGGCTCTGAAGAAAGAGACATTACTCCTGACTGCATGGGGATGAGGGCAGGGAAGGATGGGAGGAGTGTTATGTCACTCTAATGCATAAGCAAACCCACTTCAATCATCCTTAGCAAACCCTGCCTACCCCCTGCAATGTTATCAGGACGCCTGTAAACTCTAGGATTGGGAACAGCTATTCTCTATCTCCCAAAGGCTTTTTGAGTCAGAACTTTCAGTTATTTCACAGAAGACCACAAATTCCTGTTACTGATTCACAGAATGTGTTCACTGTAGGTTCTGGTCCAGCCTTGGACCAGACAATGGCAGACAAATAATTCATCTGATGAATTATCAAAGCTGATTTAAGCAAAATAATACTATCTGATCATTATCCTTGAACTTGAATCTACCATTCTTCATCTTTGGAGGGACAAGATTGATTGCTTGAGGCCATTTCAAATGATTGAATCAAGAACAGGAAGCTACCAGGATAAAATGAGCTACCACTAAAGACTCTTTCTTTCCTCCGCTCTCCCCCACCCCCTTTCCCTCTCAGCATTTCCAAAGAGTATTTACACAGAGTTTTATGAGCGGTTGTAGACAATAACATTGAATGAGGCAGAGCCTTGCCTATGAGGACAGCTGTATATTAAGCCCAAGCATGAAAGATGGAAAGACCCCATTGGCAACCCTTGCACTTTGTTACAAACAAACGGGATGAGGAATGTGGTCCATGCATGGTTTGTTGGGAGACCCCTCCGCCATCCATCTCGTCCTTCCCTGATTTGTGTGTGTTTTGTTAAAGAGTGTGTCTTGCTATGCTTTTCAGAAAGCTGACAAGAACCAAGCTGAAAATTAAAAATGGGTGCCAGGAGGTTTTACAGGAGTCTAAATAAACAGCTAGGCAGGAAAGATGTGTGGCGGACTAAGGTTTCAGGCTAGTGGTCAGAGCGAGTTAACAGACATCCGTGTAACAGAAGGTTGTGTTTGTTTTCCCTGTCCCTACGCTAGCAAATTTATTGGGTTATCTGTCTTATTTTGACACTTGGGTGTTTAAGTTTCTGTTGAAGGTGTCTAAAGACATAAAAGAATTATTGTACAGTTTACATTTCTGGCAGAAGCTTTGACATGGGTTATCTAAAATGTTTCTATCTGCCAGCAACTTCGCAGCAAAGGCCTTGGAGAACTGTGTTTTCATAGAAGTTCCGAGAACCCTTTGTGAAAAGCAGCAAGAATCAAAGGCTTCGTTCTTTAAAAAAACATAAATTGATCATATTGCTTTAACATCTAGTGAAGTGCTACTTTATTCCGTTGCTCAGTTTTCCTTTCTTGTATGGGAGAGGAGGGGTGTTGCTTGCGTCCTGGAGAGGCTGCAGATGGAATTTTCATCAGGAGAGCTCACCTTCAACATAGCCGGACCAGATACACTTTGAATTTGTAGATGGCTCAGGAATGCACAGGTGCTGAGTGAATGCTAGATGTAACGATAATGCAGACATAATCATATGCTAATCCATACACTTGTATGCAGAAATGCTGACATTCTGATGGTTGTTGCACTAAGTCACTCACGAGCCACGTTGATATATTTCTACTTTCCGGAATACCAACTTTGAGATCATTTACTGTACTCAGACTCTACTTCTGTTCTTTAAAAGGGAATAGTAACTGATGGAGGGATTTAAACCATTCTCTGTTCACTTACTAATTCACAAGCTAACTCATTTGAATGGCATTCGGTAATTAGTCCTGTATGTAGCTACTGATGTGTGGGAATTGTACATGGTAGAATAGTAGAATTCAGTCCTTAGCTATAACAAATGATTCTAGGCTATTCTTTTTCTGGTGGTTGTCTTAATTAACTCTCAAGATACTGGTGATCGATACCAAGTCAAGGCAAGGAAAACAAAAGGGAGCCTTATTTCCCCCCCTAGGGAAATGTTTTTGTAACCGCTAGGCTATTTGAGCATACTAGTGATTCTTTCTTTGTTCAGCCTTCCTTCTCTTTGGTATCTTTTTGTCCCCTGTGGCCTCAGATTTGAGCACGGCAGGTAGTAGCTGTAGTTCATGTCACTCAGAATGAGTTTGCAAAGTGTTCACATCCAGGCCATTGGCTGGTTGTCTTTTCTTGGGTTTCTTCCTTCTTCATACCCCATATTGGCATGTCTCTTTTCATTTATTGTGTGTGTGTGTGTGTGAATAAAGCAAGAGTTTTGGAAGCATTAGACATGTAATCACACACTTGCATGGAACATGGTGACTTCCGGCTCAGACAGGTGATTCAGAAAGAAGCTTTAGTGGATGCCGCAGACCAGGGTGGAGATGAGATCTGAACCAAGAGGTAAAAATTTAAAGTGCTTGACTTGAAGAACGTGTGCCTGAACTTCCAGAATTTATTGGCTGAAACATGTCTTATAGCTGCTTACCACAGGCCATGATTAAGAATCAAACAGTGGGACCCCATCCAGGGCCAAGGGCAAGGCAACCTTGCAAGGCATTGGCAAACATTTGTGTTGAACACAGCACACGGGATGAATTCCAAAGCTGCTTCCTTCAGTGAGTCCAGCAGAGGAAAGAGGCGCCACAGCCAAGCTTCAAGAAGATCATATTGGGGCTCTGTCCATCCCCAGGATTGGTGAGGTCCTAGAGACACTGGAGCTCCTGGATAGCCATGAGCTGGAGGTGAACTGCTCCCGGAGTCCGTCTACCCTACAAACATTTGCTTCTTACATGGGTCAGATGAGAGATATTTATAAATGTCTTCTCTTCCATGTTGCTGTCTGAAAATATTTCTCTACAGCACAATGAGGAAATCATGGTCATAATCATTTTTCAGTCCTGGAGATAAGACTGTCTCTGGCAGCTCTTATGGATGGTAGCCACTTCCTTTAAGGTCACTTGAACCAGATGCCTAAAGACCCTTGGTGTCCCTCTTAATAACTCATTGCTAGTTCTCAGGACCAGACTTCACATGTTTGTCCCCAGGTCTGAGCATCCATCAGCTGACTGAACCTGAGTGGTGTCACGGTGAATGTTATATATCCTAGGCACCTCTGAGTCTGCTAGGGAGAGTTGCTCTACACCTATGACCATGGACTTGGAAGGGTCTTGCATTGGAGACTCCCTACTAACAGCTGTTCCTTCTGCCATAAGTCACTGTTCTCAGTTCACCAAGCTTAGACTCCATGGGCACCACATCTCCATGTCCACTCCAAAGGACTTGTTCTGCCACATTGCTAGGTTAATACACCTAAGCATGGAGATGTATCCTGTCCCCCAGAGAACTATACTTAGGTGGGCACTGTCCTTACAGAGTACTGTGCTCATGAACACGCACAGAATCAGAAGGCAGGTAAAGATGGCCTTGTTCTTTATTGACTGCTGCCTTTGATGTGACAGCAGATATGTCTATAACATGAAGTCCATTCTCTGTGGCTCTAGAGTTGGGTGAAATTGTGAAAAGATTGCTTTTGATTCATGGAGATAAAAGTCGAGGCTTAGGTGTCCAGTTGGGGTGGGACACAGGACATGATGTTTTAGGACATGCTGGCTGAGAGGGGAAAAGATTTGCATGGGAAGATGGTGAGGGTGCTAGCCAGTTTACAGCAAGCTGAGGCTGAGGTGTAGAACAAGTTAAGATGGCTGTAGCTCAAGAAGGTGTACTGAACATAGGAGCGATCAGGGCGGGAAATAATCCAGGGGGAAATGACAAGGGAGGAGTGTAAATGCTCCCAGAGAGAAGGGAGAACATTATGGAGTCAAGTCTTTAGAAACAACAGACAAGAGAGAGAGCATAGGCAGAAGGTAGCCAAGGAGGACATGGAGAAGACAGGAAAAATGGGCATGGGACTCTGGCTTTATGTCCCTGCGTGCAGTGTGTGCCAAGCCAGGCTGATCACATGCACACCATTTTCAACCCCTGCTGAGCCATTGAAATGATGGCTTTTGATTTACAGACATGGTGACTTGTCCAAGTTTACATAGTTACCACATATTTGACTTGCTTTGCTCTTGCTTCTACCTGCGAAGCCAGGAACTAGACAGGGGAGTTGGGAGTGTGAACAGCCATTAGGGGATATGTGAGTGGTGGCAAAGAGAAGGTAACCTGAAGAAAGAGGTTAGGGTAGAAGGAATGGTTTGGCATTTTCAATTTTAGCATGGCAAGGCCTCCATGGATAAAAAACACTAAAAACATATTGCACGGTAGTGAGAAAGTTTTGTATTATAAGCACAATAATAGATAACCGTAGGACATTTTGAGAGAAAAGGTAACAGTGAAGAAGACGGGGTACCTGGACAGCAGCTATAAACTGTTAGGATACATCTTACCCTGCATAGCAGCTCCTAAACAACTTCATGATTATAGTCTTGTGTAAACACTTCTTGAACTTGGGCGATTAGGTAAATGGGAGGAGGTTTTGACAGTGATGGTCAGAGGGGCGCCACTGGTTTTCCTGGGGGCTAAAATAGAGGTCCCAAGCACCTTCCCCAAGCCAGCAGTGGGTCTAGTCTGTGTTCCTTCAGTCTACATTGTTTCTCCATGTTCATGCTTCCAAGCTGGGATGAAAAAAAAAAACCTATGGATCTCCTCCCTCCACAACTGTTTGCATACCTTATATGTGTGTGTCTGGGTATGGCTGCATATGTGTTTGCCTACAAATAAATATATCACAGAACGTTTTTTTCAATCTGTGATTAAATTGCACATAGGAAAAAAAACTTGTTTTCTATAATGAATTAAAACCTCTCACCGAGTCACCTTGCCCGCAAACTGATTGCATCCTGGAGGCGTATAAATTCTCACATCTTTGATTTTCCTTCTCTCATCTCATTGACTTCTCCTCAACTTCGTTACTGGTCTACTATTCTTTTTCTTGTTAGAGTATTCCTCCAGTTTGACCTCTTCCTCATTGATTCAAGCTGTGTCATTTAGGCATAATGCCAGGGAGCATTTTAGAATAACCTCTTATAAAGTATACAATTACTTGGTTTATGAATGCCTAACGCATAAAGGTTACGACTTGGCAGAATCACCAAGTGAAAGTTTGATTGCTCAGTCTAAATTAAGTCAACAAAATCACATATAAGATGACAAAAAGCAATGGAGTTAGTTTGAGATAATCAGAATTATTGCTTTAAGAGAGTCAATAATCTTGCAGATAAATAATAATATTGTTTGGTCCATGCAAAGGAGGACATAGCTATAGCAACTTACAGATGAAATGTCATATCAGACTGAGATAACCAGAAACGACATTGAGAACGAGGCTCTGGAGAGGAGCCTGGGAATGGCTAGGCGGGTGTGCTTATAATTGGTGATTTTTAAGTCAAGGCTTTTCTTCAAGCCTTGAAGAACAGACTTGGAAGAGACCAGGGTTTTTGTTTGTTTGAGGTGGTGAGGATGGAACCCAGGCTTGCACGGACAATTGCTCCATCACTGAGTTGCAGCCCAACCCCCCAGCATGTCTCGGAAATGAACTTGGAGATGGACTGAATGAGCACAGACAGTTAATAAAGCTGATCGAAGGCAGCTGATCTTAGAGCTCAAGCTGGGCCAGGAGGCCAAAAGGCAACCAGAAGGTTGCCTTGGGCTGTAGAGGCAGGGCGGAGAAACAAGGCAAGGATGATCTCTGAGGGAGCTGGGAAATGTTTGCGGGCAAGGCAGAGGGTAGGGAGGTGGAACACGTCAGGCTGACACTGGCAAGAGAGTAGTTAACCCGAAAGGAGATGTAGGCAGGTCAGGAGGGCCAGACATTCCGAACTCAGAGTTTCAGGTGGCTGATAAACGGATAGATTCACTATAGTTGTTGTTACTTATGCCTATTAGATGGAGTTGTACTTGATAACAGTTAACATTTCGGTCTATATTTGTTGTTGTGCCTGGCTATTTATAAGAGAACAGAAAGGTCATCACTAGAAGACGTTAAATCTAATCCTCACCCAGCTATGTCCAGCTGTGGCTTTGTTGATTACAGTTGGCACCAACCTCTACTGGGTCAGCACATCCCATTCTTTGTTTGAAATGCCTTCATCGAAAGAAGCAGGGGTTGAGTGAAAAGCATTCACTCTCTTTGCCTATAATTCTAGCAAAAAAAAAAAAAAAGAAGAAGAAGAACAAGAAGAAGACGAAAGCGTCCAGGAACACCTGAGTCAGCTTCCGCAGCTAGAAATGTAGCAGTTTAACACCGAATAAAGGCCTGCTCAATGGCTGGTGAATCAAATTAAATTCTGAACAAACAACTCTCTAGCCGCATCTCAGTCAGTTCCGAATCAATGCAGGTGATTTACGGTTCCTTAGGGCTGCATTCTCTTTGCAATGTGCAGGGATTTCCACACGCCGCTACCATTTACCACTAATGAGCAGCGTGAGTCGGTCCCAGGGCGCCTGCGAGGAAGGCACCACGTGGCTTTGCGCAGCATCATGGGCTTTCTGTGCTGAATGGGCTTCTTAGATGGGTCAGGAGCGAGGCCTGCCAAGAGGAGCTGTTCATGCCAAGAGCCAAGCCTCCAGTCTGTTTCTCCCAGAAGCACCACTGCCTTTTAATTTAACGGTTCTCTGGTGTGCGAGAACCATTTGGGGCAAATTTGGCTCCAACCTCAGCACACTGCTTCAGACAGGAGTTGCACAGGGCCAGAGGCGTTTGGCTTCCTGCGCTGCTGTTTCCTTTGTTGCTAACTGATAAAAGCCAGTCTTGGGGAGAAGGAAATAATAATTCTGTCTTAGTCCAGTACCTGGCACTCAGTAAGCTCCACAGATATTTGTGCAATAAACAGCAGGTGGAGATACATACGTGTCTCTTGAAGCAAGTGTTTGTGAATTATCTGAGGAACTTCTGATAGTCCGGGAGGATGCTCGACAGAAGGGAGAGGTTGCAGTAACGAGGCATTTTCTGCTGCTTTCAGGATGTCAAACCCTGCAGTAACTGTTTCATTCACTGCTACAATCCTTTTTTTTAAGGGAGGCATTGTCACAGGGGACTCTGGTCATACAAGTCATACAGAGATTGTAGCGCAGGCCACCTGATTGCGAGGCCAGCTTTCACTATATTATTGGGCATTGTCTCAGTCTACTTCCTAAGTCCTAGAGCGCCGCCATCCACTCCCGGAGTCTGTTAAAGGCTAACTGTACTTCCAAAAAGAGACTTGGTCAACAAGATGTTTTCCCAGCCTCTGAAGTCCAGCTTCCGTGAGCAATTAAACATGTAGAAGTAAATGCCTTCATACACTTGGTTTCAGACCAGAGAGGGAGGAGAGTGAGTGTGAGGCAGGAACTGTGGGTGGAGGACAGATTCCCATGCTGTTCTTGACGAGATTTTTTTTTTTATGGTTTTAAAAGTGAAAACAGAAAGAAGGAGAAAAGAACGGCAACAGAGAAGATCTTCTATCACCTACATGGGAAGCTCTGAGGCAGAAACTTGAGCCTCAGTCAGTCAGGGCAGGTCCTTCTTGTGGACATAGACATGTCACCTGCTGTCTTCAAGAGGAGAGGTAAGTGTTTAGAGCAGTAGCAAAGAGTACCCAGCAGAAGGAATTTTTGTAGGTGAACCTCCCAGGACAAGGGGCCCCATCATAGACCAAGATAGCTGGCTTTAAACTCTCTCATGCACTGGGGTGCATCTTGTTGTGTTCTGCAGGGGTGCCTGTCTTCCCCTACAGTGACCTCAGTTCCTTATGAGATGAACCACGGCAAACACGGAGCCCCCCATCAAAGAGTACACGAGTAAAATATTCTGGAATCCATTTCAAACTCAACCTAACGTTTCAGGATTCAGAGTTCACAAGGAAAAGACAGCTGCCTGTTTCAAAATTTGACTTTACCATAGTTCTAGGAAAGTGTTAAGGAAGACTATTGCCCCTGGGATGACAAAGGCTTGTTAAACCTGAAGCTGCAGTTTGGGGATTTTTTATGAATGAGCACCACACGGATTAAGTTACTCATATTTGAAAAGAAGTCAAATGTCAGAGCCCATTTGACAGTTGGAAAACAGTCCTAGGATATCTTACAAGTCCTAAATGGGGCTGTGTTTGCAATTATCTTTGGAGAATGAAATTTTGCTATTTATATAAAAGATGGCTACTCTTAACATTTTATATGGAAGCTAAGGTGAAAAAAATAATGTTGCCTGGTTTTCCTGTATCCTGGATGCTTCCCAGATATGGCCCCAAAAATGACTACACATAAGCCTCCTGCAACCTCACAGATGTACAGCCCAGGGTGACTCCTGGTCCTTTGACCCTCTGTCTTCCTCTTTCTTGCTTCATTTTAGTGTGAATTCTGATAGATGGGCTAAACTCTTGGCTCTTTACCTTGTCCCTTAGTTTTGAGTTCAGTTATTATCTATTCTGAATGTCTTAGTCACTCTTCCATTGCTGTAAAGAGATAGCATGACTGAGGCAACGTATAAAAGGGAGCACCTAATAAGGGGCTTGCTTACAGCTTCAGAGGGTTAGTCCATGATGATCATGGTGGGGGGGACTAATGGCAGCAGGCAGGTATAGTG
>NC_046154.1:30496667-30508101 GCF_011064425.1 Rattus rattus
ACACACACACACACACACACACACACACACACACACACACACACACACACACACACACAAATCTATATACTGGGTCCTTACATCCCAGTTGTAAGTATAATTGAACAGATAACGGAAGCTTACAGAAATCAAATAATCAAAATAGCAAGGAATTAGTACATTTATGAACAATCTAATAACTATGAGTTTGACAAATTAGATTTTTTTGTTCTCATTTTTGTCCCAGGATTGCTGCCCCTATGTGCTGAGTTTTTAAGAACAGGTATTTTCATTCGTCATTAACCTATGCTGATCTGTGTACTGTTACTGCAACAGAAATATTGCTAAGGCTGCTAATATACTATTTCCAATAGTAACCAGATTGTCTTGTTTAGTAATCCTTGTGCATCAAGATTCGAATAAGTACATATTTTTTTTTTTATTTATTATATATTTCTTTTACCTACATTTCAAATGTTATTCCTCTTCCCTCTTCCTGTCCATAAGCCCCATCCCTCATCCTCCCCACATTCCAGTCCTCCCCCACTACCCCCCATATTCCCTGCACTGGGGTCCAATGTAGGGATCAAGGGCTTCCCCTTCACTGGTCTCATGCTCTGCTATATGCAGTTGGAATCCTGGGTCCAGTCCATGTATAGTCTTCGTGTAATGGTTTAGTCCTGGAGCTCTGGTTTTGTTCTTATGGGGTTGCAAGCTCCTTCACCTCTTTCAATCCTTCCTCTAATTCCCCCCAAGGGGGTCCTGTTCTCATTTCAGTGGTTTGCTGCTAGCATTGACCTCTGTATTGGACATGCTCTGGATGTGTCTCTCAGGAGAGATCTATATCTGGTTCCTGTCGGCATGCACTTTTTAGCTTCATCAATCTTATCTAGTTTTGGTGGCTCTATATATATGGGCCATATGTGGGAAGGCCATATTTTCAATGTCCAAATTCAATAAAATATCAGGTAAGAATGCCTACACTATCCAAATGATATGTTTATGAATTCTAGTTCCAAAGGGTTTGAAATAAGGAACAGCTATATGCTTTATTAAATGTTCACATTAAATTAAGGCTTATTAATTTACAAATGTAGGGACAGTTCAGCAAAATTAGCAGTACCTGATGTCATAATTAAAATTTATTGTATTATTACTATAGTTATTTACAGCTTTTGTTTATTTATTAAATCATGACTTTGAAACTGGGGTAGTTTTTAGCTTTTTTACCAGGCCAGGGTATTCTTAATGTAAAGAAAATAACTTTACTTAACTTTTTACAGTCTTACAGCAGTAAATGTATTACTGCTACCTACATTTAAAATATATATATATATATATATATGTATATATATGTATATATTGATCCAACAGCTCCCTGCATCCAAATCTCATGGGAGAGAGAGCTGAATACCCAGAAGTTCAGACTATTCTGAGACCACAAGACAGACCACCACTTCTGCTGACCTCTCCCACAGCCCTGGCCCAAGAGGAAACTGCGTGGTGCCTCTGAACACAGGAATATAGGAGCAGTCAGCAGCAGGAACCTCCTGGGTCTAGCCTGAGCCTGGAACTGAGCTGAACAGGTCACACAGCTCTCTGTACACAAATCCTGTGGGGAACAGAGTTGGACCCTCAAAAGTGCAAACATTCCTGAGAACTCTGAAGAGGCTACTCTCTACCCATATTCCCGACCCAAGAAAAAATCACAGGTGCCATCTCTGTTCCCTGGGCACAGGGACCCAGAAGTCAGGGGCAGGACCATTTGGGTTTCAGCCTGAACTGAGAATTGAAAGCCAGTCACCAGGAGAACCTACACACCTGAGAGCAGAGCTCTCTAGTCCCAGATCTGGTTGAAAGAAAACAGGTCCACAGGAGTACTGACGCACAGGCCTACAAGAGGGTCAAGACACTTTCAGAGACAGCAAGACAAGCTAACACAGAATGGCCTGATGGCAGAGGCAAGCTCAGGAACCTAAAGCAATAGAAACCAGGGCTTCTTGGCATCATCAGAGCCCAGTTCTCCCACCAAAGCAAATACTGGATATTCAAAATACACTGGGAGAAAGCAAGATTTAGATCTAAAATCACATTTTAAGAAGAAGAAGATGGAGGACTTTAAAGAAGGATATAAATAGCCTGACCTGAGACCAGGACAACACAAGTAACCAAGTAGAAGACCCCAGCGAACAGGAAACACAAAATCCTCAAAAAGAAATACAGGATTAAACAAGCAAAGGGTGAAGGAATTGAACAACATTGTCAGGATTTAAAAAATGGAAACAGAAAGGATAAATAAAGCACAAAATGAGAAAACCCTGGAAATAGAAAACCTAGGAAGAGATCAGGAGTCATAGATGAAAGCATCATGAAAGTGACCTAATTTATAAAATTATCAAACAAATCAATAGCCTTCCTCTACCCAAAGGATAAACAGGTTGAGAAAAATTAAGGGAAATGACACTCTTCACAATAGTCCCAAATAATATAATATACCTCAGTGTGACTTCAACCAAACAAGTGAAAATCTGTATGAAAAAAACTTCAAGTCTCTGGAGAAAAGAGGTGGGAAGATCTCAGAAGATGGAAAAGAACTCCATCATCACAGAATGGGCAGAATTTTTTTGTTTGTTTTGTTTTTGGTTTTTCCATCTTTTATTAACTTAGGTATTTCTTATTTACATTTCAATTATTATTCCTTTCCCATTTCCAGACCAACATCACCCTAACCCTCCTCCCCTTCTCTATAGGTGTTCCCCTCCCAATCCTATACCCATTACCGCCCTCCCCCACACAATCACGTTTACTGGGGGTTCAGTTTTGGGAGGACCAAGGACTTCCCCTTCCACTGGTGCTCTTACTAGCCTATTTATTGCTACCTATGAGGTTGGAGCCCAGGGTCAGTCCATGTATAGTCTTTGAGTAGTGGCTTAGTCCCTGGAAGCTCAGTTGGTTGGCATTGTTTTTCAAATTAATTCTCAAGTCCCTTCAAGCTCTTTCAGTCCTTTCTAAGATTCCTTCATCAGGGGTCCCATTCTCATTTCAGTGGTTTAATGAGGGCATTTGCCTATGTATTTGTCATATTCTGGCTGTGACTTTCAGGAGAGATCTACATCCAGTTCCTGTCACCCTGAATTTCTTTGCTTCATACATCTTACCTACTTTGGTGGCCTTATATGTATGGGCCACATGTGGGGCAGGCTCTGAATGGGTGTTCCTTCTGCCTCTGTTCTAAATTTTGCCTCCCTATTCCTCCCAAGGTTCTTGTTTCCCTTTTAAGAAGGAGTGGCATTGAATTTGGTCATCCTTCTTGAGTTTCATGTGTTCTGTACAACTAGGTAATTCCAGCATTTGGGCTAATATCCACTTATCAATGAGTGCATACCATGTGTGTTTTTTTCTGTGATGGGTTACCTCACTCAGGATGATATTTTCCAGTTCCATCCATTTGCCTATAAATTTCATAATGTCATTGTTTTGATAGCTGGTGATATTCATTGATGTAACATATTTTCCTGGTATCCATTCCTCTGTTGAAGGGCATCTGGGTTCTTTTTCAAGCTTCTGGCTATTATAAATAAGGCTGCGATAAACATGGTGGAACATGTGTCTTTGTTTTATGTTGGGGCATCCTTTGGGTATATATCCCAAGAGAGAGGTATAAATGGTCCTCAGGTAGTTCAATGTCCAACTTTCTGAGGAACCTCCAGACTGATTTCCAGAATGGTTGTACCAGTCTGCAATCCCACCAACAATGGAGGAGTGTTCCTCTTTCTCCACATCCTCGCCAGCATCTGCTGTCACCTGAGTTTTTGATCTTAGCCATTCTCACTGGTGTGAGTAAAATCTCAGGGTTGTTTTAATTTGCATTTCCCTTATGACTAAAGATGTTGAACATTTCTTTAGGTGTTTCTTAGCCATTGGGCATTCCTCAGCTGTGAATTCTTTGTTTAGCTCTGAACCCCATTTATAATAGGGTTATTAGTCTCCCTGCAGTCTAACTTTATGAGTTCTTTGTATATTTTAGACATAAGCTCTCTATCAGTTGTAGGACTGGTAAAGATCTTTTCCCAATTTGTTGGTTACCATTTTGTCCTAACAACAGTGCCCTTTGCCTTACAGAAGCTTTGCAGTATTCTGAGATCCCATTTGTCGATTCTTGATCTTAGAGCATAAGCCATTGGTGTTTTGTTCAGGAAATTTTCTCCAGTGCCCATGTGTTCGAGATGCTTCCCCACTTTTTCTTCTATTAGTTTGAGTGTATCTGGTTTGATGTGGATATCCTTGATCCACTTGGACTTAAGCTTTGTACAGGGTGATAATCATGAATCAATATGCATTCTTCTACATGCTGACCTCCAGTTGAACCAGCACCATTTGCTGAAAATGCTATCTTTTTCCCATTGGATGGCTTTGGCTCCTTTGTCCAAAAATCAAGTGCCCATAGGTGTGTGGGTTCATTTCTGGGTCTTCCATTCTATTCCACTTGGTCTATCTGTCTGTCTCTGTACCAATACCATGCAGTTTTTATCACTATTGCTCTGTAATACTGCTTGAGTTCAGGGAAAGTGATTCCTCAGAAATCCTTTTATTGTTGAGGATAGTTTTAGCTACCTGGGTTTTTGTTATTCAGATGAATTTGCAAATTGTTCTGTCTAACTCTGTGAAGAATTGGATTGGTATTTTGATGGGGATTGCATTGAATCTGTAGATCGCTTTTGGTAAAATGGCCATTTTTACTCTATTAATCCTGCCTACCCATGAGCATGGGAGATCTTTCCATCTTCTGAGGCCTTCTTCAATTTCTTTCTTCAGAGTCTTGAAGTTCTTATTGTACAGATCTTTTACTTGCTTGGTTAAAGTCACACCGAGGTACTTTATATTATTTGGGTCTATTATGAAGGGTTTCCTTTCCCTAATTTCTTTCTCGACTTGTTTCTCTTTTGTGTAGAGAGAGGCTACTGATTTATTTGAGTTAATTTTATACCCAGCCACTTTGTTTATCAGCTTTAGTAGTTCTCTGGTGGAACTTTTGGGATCACTTAAATATACTATCATATCATCTGCAAATAGTGATATTTTGACTTCTTCTTTTCCAATCTGTATCCCTTTGATCTCCTTTTGTTGTCTGATTGCTCTGGCTAGAATTTCAAGAACTATATTGAATAAGTAGGGAGAGAGTGGGCAGCCCTGTCTGGTCCCTGATTTTAGTGGGACTTCAAGTTTCTCTCCATTTAGTTTAACATTAACTACTGGTTTGCTGTATATGACTTTTACTATGTTTAGGTATGGTCCTTGAATTCCTGTCCTTTCCAGGACTTTTATCCTGAAGGGGTGTTGAATTTTGTCAAATGCCTTCTCAGCATCTAATGAAATGATCTCGTGGTTTTTATCTTTCACTTTGTTTACAAAGTGGATTTCATGGATGGTTTTCCATATATTAAACCAGCCCTGCATCCTTGGAATGAAGCCTACTTGATCATGATGGATGACTGTTTTGATGTGCTCTTGGATTTGGTTTGCAAGAATTTTAATGAGTATCTTTGCATCGATATTCATAAGGGAAATTGGTCTGAAGTTCTCTTTCTTTGCTGGGTCTTTGTGTGGTTTAGGTGTAAGAGTAATTGTGGCTTCATAGAAGGAATTCGGTACCATTCCATCTGTTTCAATTTTGTAGAATAGTTTGGATAATATTGGTATGAGGTCTTCTATGAAGGTCTGATAGAATTCTGCACTAAACCCGTCTGGACCTGGGCTCTTTTTGGTTGGGAGACCTTTAATGACTGCTCCTATTTCTTTAGGCATTATGGGGTTGTTTAAATGGTTTATCTGTTCCTGATTTAACTTCAGTACCTGGTATCTGTCTAGGAATTTGTCCATTTCCTGCAGATTTTCAAGTTTTGTTGATTATAGGCTTTTGTAGTAGGATCTGATGATTTTTTTAATTTCCTCTGATTCTGTAGTTATGTCTCCCTTTTCATTTCTGATTTTGTTAATTTGGACACACTTTCTGTGTCCTCTTATTAGTCTGGCTAAGGGTTTATCTATCTTGTTGATTTTCTCAAAGAACCAACTTTTGGTTCTGTTGATTCTTTCTATGGTCCTTTTTGTTTCTACTTGGTTGATTTCAGCTCTGAGTTTGATTATTTCCTGCCTTCTACTCCTCCTGGGTGTATTTGCTTCTTTTTGTTCTAGAGCTTTTAGGTGTGCTGTCAAGCTGCTGACATATGCTCTTTCCTGTTTCTTTCTGCAGGCACTCAGCGCTATGAGTTTTCCTCTTAGCACAGCTTTCATTGTGTCCCATAAGTTTGGGTATGTTGTACCTTCATTTTCATTAAATTCTAGAGTCTTTAATTTCTTTCTTTATTTCTTCCTTGACCAGGTTATCGTTGAGTAGAGCATTGTTCAATTTCCACGTATATGTGGGCATTCTTCCCTTATTGTTATTGAAGACCAGCTTTAGCCCATGGTGTTCTGATAGGACACATGGGATTATTTCTATCTTTCTGTATCTATTGAAACCTGTTTTATGACCAATTATATGGTCAATTTTGGAGAAAGTACCATGGGTGATGAGAAGAAGATGTATCCTTTTGTTTTAGGATAGAATGTTCTATAAATATCTGTTAAATCCATTTGTTTCATGATTTCTCTTAGTCTATGTGTCTGTTTAATTTCTGTTTCCATGATCTGTCCATTGATGAGAGTGGGGTGTTGAAATCTCCTACTATTATTGTGTGGGGTGCAATGTGTGCTTTGAGATCTAATAAGGTTTCTTTCATGTATGCAGGTGCCCTTTTATTTGGAGCATAGATATTTAGGATTGAGAGTTCATCTTGGTGGATTTTTCCTTTGATGAATATGAAGTGTCCTTTCTTATCTTTTTGATGACTTTTAGTTGAAAATTGATTTTGACCGATATTAGGAAGATGGCTACTCCAGCTTATTTCTTCCTGACAATTGCTTGGAAGAGAAAGTTGTTTTTCCATCATTCACTCTGAGGTAGTGTCTGTCTTTGTCTCTGGTTTTGTTTCCTGTAGGCAGCAGAATGCAGGGTCTCATTGTGTGTCAGTTTGTTAATCTGGTCTTTTGTTGGGGGAGTTGGGTCCATTGATATTTAGAGATAATGAGAATAATGATTGTTGTTTCCTATTATATGTTGTATTTGGATGTGAGGATTATGTGTGTGTGCTTTTCTTCTCTTTGTTGTTTTTGTTCAGATTGGCAGGATTAATATAGTGAAAATGGGCATTTGCCAAAGCAATCTACAGACTCAGCAATCCCATCAAAATTCCAACTCAATTCTTCATAAAATTAGTAAGCAATTTGCCAAATTCATTTTGTAATAACAAAACTCCCAGGATATCGGAAATTATACTCAACAATAGAAGAACTTCTGGGGGAATCACCATCCCTGAACTCAAGCAGTATTATAGAGTAATTGTGATAAAAAAAAAAACTGTATGGTATTGGCACAGACAGGCATGTAGATCAGTGGAATAAAATTGAAGACCCAGAAATAAACCCACACATCTATGTTCACTTGATCTTTGACAAAGGAGCTAAAACTATCAAATGGAAAAAAGATAGCATTTTCAACACATGGTGCTTGTTCAACTGGAGGTCAGCATGTAGAAGAATGCAAATCGATCCATTCTTGTCACCCTGTACAAAGCTTAAGTTCAAGCGGATCAAGGACTTCCACCTTAAATCAGATACAATCAGACTAATAGAAGAAAAAGTGGGGAAGAGTCTCAATCACATGGGCATTGAGGAAATTTTCCTGAACAGAGCACCAGTGGCTTATGCTGTAAGATCGAGAATTGACAAATGGGACCTTATAAAGCTGCAAAGCTTCTGTAAGGCAAAGGACACTGTCATTAGGACAAAAGGCAACCAACAGATTGGGAAAAGATCTTTACCAATCCTACATCTGATAGAGGGCTAATATCAAAAATATGCAAAGACCTCAAGAAGTTAGACTCCAGAGAGCCAAATAACCCTATTAAAAATGGGATACAGGGCTAACCAATGAATTCTCAGCTGAGGAATATCAAATGGTTGAGAAGTACCTAAAGAAATGCTCAACATCCTTAGTCATCAGGGAAATGAAAATCAAAACAACCCTGAAATTCCTCCTCATACCAGTCAGAATTGCTAAGAGTAAAAAAACTCAGGTGACAACAGAGGCTGGCATGAATATGGAGGGAGAGGAACACTCCTCCATTTTTGGTGGGATTGCAATCTGGTACAACTACTCTGGAAATCAGTCTGGAGGTTCGTCAGAAAATTGGACTTTGCACTACCTGAGGACCCAGCTAAACCTCTCCTGGGCATATACCCAAAAGATGTTCCAACATACAACAAAGACACATGCTCTACTATGTTCATAGCAGCCTTATTTATAAGAGGCAGAAGCTGGAAAGAACCCAGATGCCTTTCAACAGAGGAATGGATACCAAAGATATGGTACATCTGCACAATAGAGTAGCTACTCAGCTATCAAAAAGAATGACTACAAGAAGTCCATAGGCGAAGAGATTGAACTAGAAAATATCACCCTGAGTGTGGTAACTCAGTCACAGAAATACACACATGGTATGCACTGACTGATAAGTGGATATTAGACCCAAACCTCGAAATACCCAAGATACAATCCACAGACCACATGAAGCTTATGAAGAAGGATGACTACAGTGCAGATGCTTCACTCCTTCTTAAAAGGGGGGACAAAAATATTCATAGGAGGGACTATGGAGGCAAAGTTTAGAGCACAGACTGAAGGAACAGCCATTCAGAGCCTGCCCCACATGCACTATATATATATATATATATTTATATATATATATATGTATATATATATATATGTGTGTGTGTGTGTGTGTGTGTGTTTATGTATGTGTGTGTTTGTGTGTTGCCACCAAGACTAGATAAGATTGATGAAGCTAAGAAGTGCATGCTGACAGGAACCAGATGTAGATTGTCTCTTGAGAGACACAGCCAGAGCATGTCAAATACAGAGGCGAATACTAGCAGCAAACCACTGAACTGAGAATGGGACCCACACTGGAGGAATTAGAGAAAGCATTGAAGGAACCGAAGGGGCTTGCAACCCCATAAAAACAACAATCAGAGCTCCCAGGGACTAAACCACTACCAAAAGACTATACATGGACTAATACATGGCTCCAACTGCATACGTAGCAGACGAAGACCTTGTGAGGCACCAATGGAAGGAGAAGCACTTGATCCTGCCAAGGTTGGACCCTCAGTATAGGGGAGTATAGGGGAGTGTGGGGGGAAAGGGGGATTGAATGGGGAGGGGAACACCCTCACTGAAGAAGGGGAGGGGAATAGGATAGGGGGCTTATGTCCAGGAAGCCAGAAAAGGGAATAACCTTTAAAGTGTAAATTTAAAAATCCAATAAAAATTTTTTAAAAAGAGAAAAAAAAATCTTCACTTCCCCCCCATCTTAGATCACTTTTCACTTGTTTTTTGTAGTTAGTTCTTAGTGCTTGCTGTGCCTCCTGATTCCTCAAGTTATAGATGCTAGGGTTGAAAATGGAGGTTGAAAAAATATATATTTCAAGAATAAGCTACATTCTTAACACTACTAGCATAATAAAATTGCATTTTCTTTAAAAATAATAGAGGAGTGATCTCATAAGATTTCTGGTTCCTAAGAACACTTATTTTTGTTGTTTTCTTCCTTGTTTAACATGTTTACTTCACTACTAAATCTCATCCTCAAATACTTTTTCATAGGAACTTACATTGCACAAATTATACATTCAACATTTCTTCACTTTTTAATAACTTAGAATGTTATTGATAATTGAACAAGTGTCAAACTTAATGTTGTCCTGTCCTAACACCACCTGCAATTGGGAAATCCTTTGCTGCCCATTAAGAAATCCATCACTGCTCTTGGAGAGCCCATCATCACTAGCCACTGCTGCCCAGAAGAAAAATGCATTTCCAAAGCATTTTTGGTGGAGGAACAAATCAGTGTACCTGGGTACAAATCAGCGTACCTTGAAACATGTGTGCTCCATTAGTTCACCAGGCCAGAACTCAGTCCAATCTTAGCCCTAATTGACATGACTCTGAGTCTTTAGTGTATAGTGATCTAAAACTACTTTCTCTACCTTTAACTTGAGGTTAAACATGGTTCCTGTTAGTTTCCTCCAGCTTTAGGGTTCACCTAATGCTGATGCATTCAGCCATTAGCCATCAGATTCCCAAAAGCTCTGCCCTGCCACTGCCATAACTATACTAATGAAAAAAGTCTCAGATTTTTAGAGCAGTCTTTTGATGCATTTCCGTTGGCCTTAGAGTTAGATTGCCTAAGGCTCAGCAACCAGACATCCCCAACTTATTGCTGACTTTAAAGGCCTTCCATCCTCGAAGGATAAAAAAGGTGTAGATAATATTAGTAGTGCCTTTGGTGCCTCTATGGGCACATTCATCCACATTTAAATACACATTTTTATGTTTAGCCATTTATTCGTAACTGTGAAATATTGCAACAGCTTAAACATTAGCATACTAATCCACGCCCGAGGTCTGGGGAGATTTACACTGAACATTTTTGATGCCATTATTCACACTGCGCAGGAAGCTGAGTAAGACTTTCCCCTGAATCAGAGTAATGCCACATCACACCCACTGGCTGCTGTGCTAAAAATCTAACTATTGTGACTTCAGCAATAGTTCCGTGTTCTTATTTTTCAAAAATCAAATGAAGTCAGGGTAGCAGTTGCAAATGTTACAGAGTCAGGGAGAACCCATTATAGGCCTGCCTGTCATTTACTAGCTCTGTGTCCTTGACAAAGGACTCCATCTCCCTTCGCCTCGGTTCCTTGCTATCGAATAAGCAATAGTACGAGGAACAAATAAAAAGAATGGATGTCAGGGGAAGAGATATGTAGCCTGAGGTATATCTAGTTCTCATTGGAAGACTGTTGTGATCATGACTTTGGATAGTCAACACAATTGAGAAACCTCCCCCAAGAGAATGAACAGAAGTGTGGACACATTCTTGTTAGCTAGAAAAAGAATTCAGGTTCATATCCTCCACCTACATCATTCCACAAAGTAAGAAAATGAGACTCAAATAGGGAAGGTGTTTTATCCAACACTATTCCATTATTCATCCTATGAGAGGGCTAGGGCAAGATATGTTTCATCTCTTTGTCTAATCTAAATTCTATTCCTCAAAAAGGACGACCTCCACTTCAAAACATAATATCAAGCAGCCAGTGATGAAGCATGACATGATAAAGTAACAGTTCTCTCCCTCTCAGCTGGAGAGGAAATGTACCAGCTGTACAGCCATGAAACGGTGACTGCTAGGCACTCTCAACCCTTCATGTAGCACTTTGCACACATAAAGAGTGAAAGCACAGAATAGTGAGATGGATGCACTTCTCTTTCCATAGCACATCCTGGATT
>NC_046154.1:30508201-30540777 GCF_011064425.1 Rattus rattus
CTTTGTTTTGTTCAGATTGGCAGGATTAATATAGTAAAAATGGGCATTTTGCCAAAAGCAATCTACAGACTCAACGCAATCCCCATCAAAATTCCAACTCAATTCTTCATAAAGTGAGTAAAAGCAATTTGCAAATTCATTTGTAATAACAAAACTCCCAGGATATCGGAAATTATACTCAACAATAGAAGAACTTCTGGGGGAATCACCATCCCTGAACTCAAGCAGTATTATAGAGTAATTGTGATAAAAAAAAAAAACCTGTATGGTATTGGTAAAGAGAGAGGCAGATAGATCAGTGGGATAAAATTGAAGACCCAGAAATAAACCCACACACCTATGGTCACTTGATCTTTGACAAAGGAGTCAAAACCATTCAATGGAGAAAACATAGCATCTTCAACAAATGTTGGTGGTTCAACTGGAGGTCGGCAAGTAGAGGAATGCAAATCGATCCATTCTGTCACCCTGTACAAAGCTTAAGTTCAAGGGATCAAGGATTCCACCTTTAAATCAGATACAATCAGACTAATAGAAGAAAAAGTGGGGGAAGAGTCTCCAATCACATGGGCATTGAGGAAATTTTCCTGAACAGAGCACCAGTGCTTATGCTGTAAGATCGAGAATTGACAATGGGACCTTAAAGCTGCAAAGTTTGTAAGGCAAAGGACACTGTCATTAGGACAAAAGGCAACCAAATAGATTGGGAAAGATTTTACTAATCCTACATCTGATAGAGGGCCATATCAAAATATGCAAAGACCTCAAGAAGTTAGACCAGAGAGCCAAATAACCCTCATTAAAAATGGATACAGGCCAACCAATGAATTCTCAGCTGAGGAATATCAAATGGTTGAGAAGTACCAAAGAAATGCTCAACATCCTTAGTCATCAGGAAAAGTGAAAATCAAACAACCCTGAAATTCCTCCTCATACCAGCCAGAATTGCTAAGAGCAAAAAACCCAGGTGACAACAGAGGGCTGGCATGAATATGGAGGGAGAGGAACACCCTCCATTTTTGGTGGGATTGGTAAATCTGGGTACAACTACTCTGGAAATCAGTCTGAGGTTCACAGAAAAACTGACTTGCACTACCTGAGGACCCAGCTAAACCCTCCCCAGGCATATACCCAAAAGATGTTCCAACATACAACAAAGACACATGCTCTACTATGTTCATAGAAGCCTTATTTATAAGAGGCAGAAGTGGAAAGAACCCAGATGCCTTTAACAGAGGAATGGATACCAAAAGATATGGTACATCTGCACAATAGAGTAGCTACTCAGCTATCAAAAAGAATGACTAAAGAAGTCCATAGGCGAAGAGATTGAACTAGAAAATATCACCCTGAGTGTGGTAACTCAGTCACAGAAATACACACATGGTATGCACTGACTGATAAGTGGATATTAGACCCAAACCTCGAAATACCCAAGATACAAATCCACAGACCACATGTAAGCTTTATGAAGAAGGATGACTACAGTGCAGATGCTTCACCTTCTTAAAAGGGGGACAAAAAATATTCATAGGAGGGACTATGGAGGCAAAGTTTAGAGCACAGACTAGGAACAGCCATTCAGAGCCTGCCCCATGCACTATATATATATATATATATTTATATATATATATATATATATAATATTTATATATATATATATATATATATATATATATATACACAGCCACCAAAAGTAGAAAAGATTGATGAAGCTAAGAAGTGCATGCTGACAGAAACCAGATGTAGATTGTCTCTTGAGAGACACAGCCAGAGCATGTCAAATACAGAGGCTAATACTAGCAGCAAAACCACTGAACTGAGAATGGGACCCACACTGGAGGAATTAGAGAAAGCATTGAAGGAACTGGGGGCTTGCAAACCCCAAAAACAACAATCAGAGCCCTGGGACTAAAACCACTACCAAAAGACTATACATGGACTAATACATGGCTCCAACTGCATATGTAGTAGACGGAAGACCTTGTGAGGCACCAATGGAAGGAGGAAGCACTTGATCCTGCCAAGGCTGGACCCTCAGTATAGGGGAGTATAGGGGAGTGTGGGGGAAAGGGGGGATTGAATGGGGAGGGGAACACCTCACTGAAGAAGGGAGGAATAGGATAGGGGCTTATGTCCAGGAAGCCAGAAAAGGAATAACCTTTAAAGTGTAAATTTAAAAATCCAATAAAAATTTTTTTTTTTAAAAGAGAAAAAATCTTCATACTTCCCCCATCTTAGATCACTTTTCACTTGTTTTTGTAGTTAGTTCTAGTGCTTGCTGTGCCTCCTAATTCCTCAGTTATAGATGCTAGGTTGGAAATGGAGGTTGAAAAATATATATTTTCAAGAATAAGCTACATTCTTAATACTACTAGCATAATAAAATTGCATTTTCTTTAAAAATAATAGAGGAGTGATCTCATAAGATTTCTGGTTCCTAAGAACACTTATTTTTTGTTGTTTTCTTCCTTGTTTAACATGTTTACTTCACTACTAAATCTCATCCCTCAAATACTTTTTCATAGGAACTTACATTGCACAAATTATACATTCAACATTTTTCACTTTTTAATAACTTAGAATGTTATTGATAATTGAACAAGTGTCAAACTTAATGTTGTCCTGTCCTAACACCACCTGCAAATTGGGAAATCCTTTGCTGCCCATTAAGAAATCCATCACTGTTTTGGAGAGCCCATCATCACTAGCCACTGTTGTTGCTCAGAAGAAAAATGCATTTCCAAAGCATTTTTGGTGGAGGAACAAATCAGTGTACTCTGGGTACAAATCAAAAGTATCTTTGAAACATGTGTGCTCCATTAGTTCACCAGGCCAGAACTCAGTCCAATCTTAGCCCTAATTGACATGACTCTGAGTCTTTAGTCTTATAGTGATCTAAAACTATTTTCTTACCTTTTAACTTGAGGTTAAACATGGTTCCTGTTAGTTTCCTCCAGCTTTAGGGTTCACCTAATGCTGATGCATTCAGCCATTAGCCATCAGATTCTAAAAGCTCTGCCCTGCCACTGCCATAACTATACTAATGAAAAAGTCTCAGATTTTTAGAGCAGTCTTTTGATGCATTTCTGTTGGCCTTAGAGTTAGATTGTTTCCAAGGCTCAGCAACCAGACATCCCCAACTTATTGCTGACTTTAAAGGCCTTCCATCCTCGAAGGATAAAAAGGTGTAGATACATTATTAGTGCCTTTGGTGCTCTATGGGCACATTCATCCACATTTAAATACACGTTTTATGTTTAGCCATTTATTCAGAATGTGAAATATTGCAACAGCTTAAACATTAGCATACTAATCCACTGGAGGTCTGGGGAGATTTACAAACATTTTTGATGCCATTATTCACACTGCGCAGGAAGCTGAGTAAGACTTTCCCTGAATCAGAGTAATGCCACATCACACCCACTGGTTGCTGTGTTAAAAATCAACTATTGTGACTTCAGCAATAGTTCCGTGTTCTTTATTTTTCAAAATCAAATGAAGTCAGGGTAGCAGTTGCAAATGTTACAGAGTCAGGGAGAACCCATTATAGGCCTGCCTGTCATTTACTAGCTCTGTGTCCTTGACAAAGGACTCCATCTCCTTCGCTTTTGTTCCTTGCTATCGAATAAGCAATAGTACCAGGAAAAAATAAAAAGAATGAAATGTCAGGGGAAGAGATATGTAGCCTGAGGTATATCTAGTTCATTGAAGACTGTTGTGATCATGACTTTGGATAGTCAACACAATTGAGAAACCCCTCAAGAGAATGAACAGAAGTGTGGACACATTCTTGTTAGCTAGAAAAAAGAATTCAGGTTCATATCCTCCACCTACATCATTCCACAGTAAGAAAAATGAGACTAAATAGGGAAGGTGTTTTATCCAACACTATTCCATTATTCATCCTATGAGAGGGCTAGGGCAAGATATGTTTCATCTCTTTGTCTAATCTAAATTCTATTCCTCAAAAGGACGACCTCCACTTCAAAACATAATATCACAGCCAGTGATGAAGCATGACATGATAAAGTAACAGTTCTTTCTCTCAGCTGGAGAGGAAATGTACCAGCTGTACAGCCATGAAACGGTGACTGCTAGGCACTCTCAACCCTTCATGTAGCACTTTGCACACATAAAGAGTGAAAGCACAGAATAGTGAGATGGATGCACTTCTCTTTCCATAGCACATCCTGGATTAAGATTAATTTCAATCTGGATTTTCAAGGTCCTTCTTTCTCCAACTACAGGACTTCTCTCACACTCTCCATCACTTTTTTCTGACCTTAATTTACTCTCCACAGTCCACATACCTCCATAGTGTATACCACTCATGGAAGACTCTGGATGTTGCTAGAGGAAAAACTGAGGGGGTCCTCTCAGCTAATCCATGACGTTTTATGACCTGTCCTCATGGTATTTACAGTAAAGTTATCATGCTTCTAAAGTCACAACTAAACCAGGAATGGTAGCACATGGCATGGCAGTAAGTCCAGCACTTACTAGGGGGAGGCATGAATATCAAAAGTTTAAGGCCAGCCTCTACCATACAGTATATTTGAGAACACACTTGGCTCCCTCACATCCGGTCTCAAAAAACAAACAACAAACAAACATCCCACAAATTTAATATCATGTCTAGTTTCCTTACCTATCAGCATTCCCACATAGAGAAAATAGACTTGTAAGCTTTTAAGACATGATTCCATTATTCAAAAATGGGTCAAGCAGCATTTCTTTCATATTTTATTCAAATATTCCTGTAGGCAGAGAATGCCAGATCTAAGGAAATGGAAATATAATCTACTCAACACGCGATCAAAGGGTGTATGACCATCGTCAATCAGCAGAGAGTAACCCCTTTAAATAAGTAATCTCATTTAAATTAATAATAACTTGCATTCATTTAACTCATGCATGCCTCAGTGTCCCATTGTACATCCTGCGATCATGTTCTTCCCTTGCTCCTGTCTTGTTTTACAAAACTTTAACCCATTCTTCCAACTTCAGAACAAACAACATAAGCCAATGCCCCATATCCCTATGTAACCTGTGCTTGTTCATTACCTGCACATCTGTATGTCATGGAAGATCATATAAAGATGATCTATTAATCTGGAGACTTCAGTATTACATCAGCAATGATCTGTACATACACTCCTTTTATTTTTTTGTGTTTCTGAACTCTGGCACAAAACTCAATACATCAGGGTCAGAAAAATAATTCAGTGGTTAAAAGGGCTTACCGAAAGGATCTTCTTAGGTTTTCAACACCTGCGCTGTGGTTTAAAACTGCCTTATAGCTCCAGTTCCAGAGAGCCTGACACCTTCTTGTGTCCTCCATGGTCAACGGGCACACACACAGTATATTTAAATACATGAAAGCAAAACATGCAAATGCATAAAATAATATAAATGATTTTAAACAAACCCTTGTTAAACAAGCATATTTGATGTGATTTGAATAACTATCAACATTTTAATAATTTTCTAATTCTTTCTAATTGAAATACTTTGACAAATCCTGTAAGTATACAGCATATCTTGATCTTATTCACCTATGCCTCTTCCACAGTATTTCCTAACAAACCGTCCCTTCCATATGCATGTTTGTCCTCTCCCCCTTTTTTAATAATAATTTTAATGACCTTACAAAGCAGTGGTTTTCCATAAGACTTTTTCATACGTCCTCCCCGTTACCGCCCTGAGCCAATGATCCCTTGAATCCATATCCTCCACATCCTCCTCTACTTTCACATTACATGGGAGTCTACTATCCCGCACCCCTTAAAGCCTCTGTACTCCCCATCGTATGAGCTCATTCTAGCCTCCTGACTTCCAGACATGCCTTATAGAAAAACACAAATCTAAAGCCTCTAAACTGAGGGCCATTAAACTGTGTCTAATTCAAACAACTGGAGCACTGCAGGTAAAATATGCAGCATCAAAACATTTGACCAGATTAATTTGTAGTAACTAATGATCACTTTTTGTATAAAATATGCATTTTAAAGTATTCAGGTGAAGTTGTTTTATACCATGTGTCTTTATTCAGTTATAATATGCATTTAATTTTCTTTTAATAAATTAAACTGGCTTAAATGGACCATGAATTTTTTTTATTTGTTTGCATTCTAGTTGTTACCTCCACCTCAAGGTCCACCCTCATCCCAATCCTCCTCTTTCTTGCCTCCAAGAGGATGCTCACGCCACTAGAACTCCCCCTTTCCTAGGACCTCAAGTTTATCCAGGATTAAGTGCATCTTCTCCCACTAAAGCCAGACTAAGCATTCCTCTGTTCTATATGTGCCAGGGGCCTGGGAGCCTTGTATCAGCCCTTGTATCCTGTTGGTTGGTGGCTCAGTCTCTGGGAGTTCCCTGGGGTCTGGGTTAGTTGAGACTGTAGTTGTTGGTCTTCCTATGAGATTGCTCTCCCCTTCAACTTCTTCAATCTCTCCTATAATTCATCCATAGAGATCTGTGACTTCAGTCCACTGGTTGGGTATAAGTATCTGCATCTGTCTCAGTCTCTGCTGGTAGGGCCTCTCAGAGAATAGCCATGCCAGGTTCCTGTCTGTAAGCATATTAGAGCATGCCTTCTATTAGATGCAGGATTGGTGAAGATTTTTTCCAATCTGTAGGTTATTGATTTGTCCTATTGACCATGTCTTTGACTGACAGAAGCTTTTCAGTTTTATGCGGTCCCATTCATCAATTGTTGCTTTTAGAGCCTGAGCCATTGCTTTTCTATTCTAGAAATTTCCCCCTGTACCAATGAATCTGAAATTCTCTCCATGTTCTCTTCTACTAGATTCAATGTATATGATTTTATGTCGAGGTCCTTGGTACACTTGAGCGTAAGCATTGTGCAAAGTGAGAAGTATGGATATATTTCATTCATCTACATATACATTACCAGTTAGACAAGTAATTTATTGAAGATGATTTCTTCTCCTTTCTTTTTTTTTTTTTTTTTTTTTGACTGTATGATTTTGGCTTCTTTGTCAAAGAACAAGTAAGTGTCCATAGGTGTGTAGATTTACTTCTGGGTCTTCAAATCTATTCCATTGACTGAACTGTCTGTCTCTCTACAAATACCAGGTGGTTTTTATCACTATTTCTTTGTAGTACAGCTTAAGGTCAGGGATCGTGATTCCGCAAGAAGTGTTTTTTATTGTTGAGAATTTTCTGGCTATCCTGAGTTTTTGGTTTTTCCATATGAAGTTGAGAATTGTTCTTTCCTTGTCTGTGAAAAATTGTGTTGTAATTCTTATAGGAATTGAATTGAATCTGTAGATTGCTTTTCTTAAGACGGCCATTTTCACTGTTTAAATCCTATCTATTCATGAGCATGGAAATCTTTCTATACTCTGAGGTCTTCAATTGCTATTTCAGGGATTTGAAGTTCTTGTCATGAAGAATTTTCATTTACTTGATTAGAGTTACACCAAGATATTTTATACTATTTGTGGCCATTGTGAAGGGCGTTGTTTCTCTAATTTCTTTCTCGACCTTTTTATGTTTGTATAAAGGAAGGATATTAAATAATTGAGCTAATTTTATAACTAGCCCCTTTGCTGACAAGACCATGGTAGGGCTTATCGCTAGAAGATGCTTATCCTCCTCTTCCAAGTACTCATTAGTTCTCTGTACTTCTTTGTCAAGGGATGGGAACCCATGAAATTTTCCTTCTTTATGTTAACATGTTCATTAATAACGGCATTGATCCAAGCTTGTTTATGCAAGCATTTCTAGGAAAGACTATTTCAAAGCCGATTCTGGTCGTTTACCTCTTATAAACCTTCTATATTTTCATCCTCAATGTTCACTGAGCCATAGATGGAGAAGCTTTGATGTAGATGTATCCACAGAGGCCAAGTTTTCCCACAATCTATTTATCTCTGTTTTATATCCAATTGTGGTTTTCTATGACAATCTCCACTTCTTGTAAAGAGCAGCTTCCATGATAGGACATAGAAGCAATCTGTGGGTATAATGCTAAGATTTAGAATGCAGTAAGGAATTATGTTAAACTAGCGAAGAACAGGTTCAAGGTATGGCTTCCCTCCTGTTGAATGGGTCTTAGGACCAATTAGACAGCTGTTGGCTGACACGACAATGAGAGTGCTACTTATTGCACTTTCATTTCTGCCCTGCCATGATGGTAATTACCATGTTACATAGGTATTACAGCTGTGTTGGACTGTGTAACTGCTTCTCTCCCTCAGCAGCTTGCATAGTATTTTCTGAAACTATGAAGCTAGACTGGAGGAAAAAGGCTTTCAGGCATATTCAGCTTAAATCCTTTAAAATCTGTGTCCTACATATGAAGTCTTTTCACCAATAGGGGCCTAGCTTCAGTGACTGAGAGAAAACCAAAAGTTACATTGATAATTTATACCTTTAGAAGTGACTTGAATTACCCTGACAAATAATTAAAGTGGAGGTTTCTCATGCCTAGTACTTGGTTGTGTTGTTAGCATGGGACGCTTCTGAAGAGCGTTGCCAGCCAAAGTGGCTTAACTTCCTCTATATGCATGTGAGTGGGTGTATATAAAATTTAAGTTTAGATAAATATAAAACAATATGACTCATTGGGATTACTATTATTGTTGTTGTTATTATTATTATTATTATTATTATTATTATTATTATTACTTTTATTTCTTTACAGTCCAGTTGTTGCCTCCTCCTGGTCTGCCCTCCCACAGTTCTTCATATAGTTCCTCCTCCCCATCATCTCCAAGAAGATGCCCCCCTCAATCCACAGACCTCCCCACTCCCTGGGACCTCAGGTCTCTTGAGGTTTAGGCACCTTTTCTCCCACTGAGGGCACACCAGGCAGTCCTCTGCTGTATATGTGTCAGGGGCCTCAGACTAGCTCCTGTATGCTATTGGTGGTTCAGAATCTAAGAGATCTCAAGGTCCAGGTTAGTTGAGAATGCTGGTCTTCCTATGAGATCACCCTACTCCTCAGCTTCTTCCAGCTTTTCCTTAATTCAGCCACAGGGGTCCCCAACTTCAGGCCAATGGTTGGGTGTAAGCATCAGCATCTGTCTCAGTCAGCTGCTTGGTGGACCTCATGGAGGACAGCCATGTTAAATTCCTCTCTGTAAGCACACCATAGTATTAGTAACAGTATCAGATTTTGGAGCCTCCCCTTGAGATGGGTGCCAAGTTGGTCTGATCACTGGACTGCCTTTCCTTTGGTTTGCTCATTTTTGTCCCTGCAGGTCTTTTAAACAGGAACAATTCTAGGTCAGAATTTTTGACTGTGGAATGTCAACCGCATCCCTCTACCTGGTACTCTGTTTCTACTGGAGGTAAACTTTACAAGTTCCCTCTCCCAACTGTTGGGCATTTCAAATGGGTCCCTCTCTTTGAGTTCTTAGAGTGTCTCACCTTCCAGGTCTCTGGTACTTTTCAGAGGGTCTCCCACTTCCCAACTCCACTCCCCACCCCTGCTGAGGTTGTATATTTCCAATCATTCTGCTGACCCTTAGCAAAATGTCTCCCTCCCCCTGTATCTGATCACATTCCTTTTCCCCTACCCCTTTTCCACCTAGGTCCCTCCCTCCCTCTAACTCACATAATTGTTTTCTTCTCCATCCCGAGTGGGACTGAAGCTTCCTAACTTGGAAAGTTCTGCTTGTTGACCTTAAATTCTGAGGATTATGTCCTAGTTAATCTGTACATTTTTAGCTAACACCAACTTATTAGTGAGTACACACCATGCATATGCTTTTGAGTCTCAGTTACCTCATTCAGTGTGGGGCTGCGGGCTGTGAAAGGTATCCTAGTTCCAGTACAGATAAGGTTGAAACGCTGGTGAGCCTGAAAAGTGATGGTAGTCATTTCCCTAAACTCCTGGGAGGCCAGGTCCCTCTCATGTAGACAGCATCCCGTAGAGAGGCTTATGTCCATCACATAGAAGCAGAAACACACACTCCCACATGTAGATGAGGTATTCCCAAACTCTCAGACCAAGCCAATAGGAAGTACCTACTGTCAGACCCGACCAACCCCTCCCACATGTAGATAAGGTATTCCTAAGCTCTCAGACCAAGCCAATAGGAAGTGCCTGCTGTCAGACCCTGACCCACCCCTAAACTGTATATAAGAGTCCTATCCAGAAGGATTAAAGATATGTGAGAACTACTCCATCCTCTGAAAGCCTCTGTCATAAGAGCTGTAATACTGCCACTTGGGAAAGAGATCTGCTCTACTGAAATCACCAAGCTCCCTTGTGCCCCTCACTGGCTAACCAGCCTCCTGCTAGCTCAACCCAGCCAACATCTTGGAGCAACTGAAGCAGTAGCAACAGAGCTGACTGAGGAGGTGAAGCAGCTACAGCAGTGGAGGTAGCTGAAGTTACCAGTTCTCTCCCTTTCACCTGAACGCTCCACTTGACCAGACCAGAGATCCCTGTGGAAAGCTTCCTCCAATACACAGACCCACAACTCAGGATAATAATTTTTAGTTCCATCCATTTGACTGCAAAATTGATGATCTTCTCGTTCTTAATAGCTGAAGTATTCCATTGTGTAAATTAACCACATATTCTGTATCCATTCTTCACCTGTGGGATATTTGGGTAGTTTCCAGATTCTGACTATCACAGAAAGTGCCACTATGATTGGAACACATGCTCCTGTCATATAGTTGAGCATCATTCCAGTATATGCCCAAAAGTGGTAGAGCTGGTTCTTCGGGTGAACCTATTTCCAATTTTCTGATGAACATCCACCGTGAGTTCCAGAGTGTATGAGTTTGAAATCACTCCAGCAATGGAGAAGTGTTCCTCTTTCTCCACATCCTAACCAACATGTGCTGTTACCTGAGTGTTATCTTGGCCATTCTGATTGGTGTAAGGTGGAATCTCAGGGTGATTTTCATTTGCACTCCCAATGATTAAGGACTGTGAACATTTCTTTCTTTTTTTTTTTTTTATTAACTTGAGTGTTTCTTATTTACATTTCAAATGTTATTCCCTTTCCCTGTTTCCGGGACAACATCCCCGTAACCCCCTTCCCCTTTCTTATGGGTGTTCCCCTCCCCATCCTCCCCCCATTGCCACCCTCCCCCCAACAATCACGTTCACTGGAGGTTCAGTCTTAGCAGGACCAAGGGCTTCTCCTTCCACTGGTGCTCTTACTAGGCTATTCATTGCTACCTATGAGGTTGGAGCCCAGGGTCAGTCCATGTATAGTCTTTGGGTAGTGGCTTAGTCCCTGGAAGCTCTAGTTGCTTGGCATTGTTGTTCATATGGGGTCTCGAACCCCTTCAAGCTCTTCCAGTTCTTTCTCAGATTCCTTCAACGGGGGTCCTGTTCTCAGTTCAGTGGTTTGCTGCTGGCATTCGCCTCTGTATTTGCTGTATTCTGGCTGTGTCTCTCAGGAGAGATCTACATCCAGTTCCTGTCAGCCTGCACTTCTTTGCTTCATCCATCTTGTCTAATTGGGTGGCTGTATGTGTATGGGCCACATGTGGGGCATGCTCTGAATGGGTGTTCCTTCTGTCTCTGTTTTAATCTTTGCCTCTCTATTTCTTGCCAAGGGTATTCTTGTTCCCCTTTTAAAGAAGGAGTGAAGCATTCACATTTTGGTAATCCTTCTTGAGTTTCATGTGTTCTGTGCATCTAGGGTAATTCAAGCATTTGGGCTAATAGTCACTTATCAATGAGTGCATACCGTGTGTGTTTTTCTGTGATTGGGTTACCTCACTCAGGATGATATTTTCCAGTTCCGACCATTTGCCTATGAATTTCATAAAGGCATTGTTTTTGATAGCTGAGTAATATTCCATTGTGGAGATGAACCACATTTTCTGTATCCATTCCTCTGTTGAAGGGCATCTGGGTTCTTTCCAGCTTCTGGCTATTATAAATAAGGCTGCGATGAACATAGTGGAGCACGTGTCTTTTTTATATGTTGGGGCATCTTTTGGGTATATGCCCAAGAGAGGTATAGCTGGATCCTCAGGCAGTTCAATGTCCAATTTTCTGAGGAACCTCCAGACTGATTTCCAGAATGGTTATACCAGTCTGCAATCCCACCAACAATGGAGGAGTGTTCCTCTTTCTCCGCATCCTCGCCAGCATCTGCTGTCACCTGAGTTTTTGATCTTTGCCATTCTCACTGGTGTGAGGTGAAATCTCAGGGTTGTTTTGATTTGCATTTCCCTTATGACTAAAGATGTTGAACATTTGTTTAGGTGTTTCTCAGCCATTCGGCATTCCTCTGCTGTGAATTCTTTGTTTATCTCTGAACACCATTTTTTAATAGGGTTATTTGTCTCCCATGTCTAACTTCTTGAGTTCTTTGTATATTTTGGATATAAGGCCTCTATCTGTTGTAGGATTGGTAAAGATCTTTTCCCAATCTGTTGGTTGCTGTTTTGTCCTAACCACAGTGTCCTTTGCCTTACAGAAGCTTTGCAGTTTTATGAGATCCCATTTGTCGATTCTTGATCTTAGAGCATAAGCCATTGGTGTTTTGTTCAGGAAATTTTTTCCAGTGCCCATGTGTTCCAGATGCTTCCCTAGTTTTTCTTCTATTAGTTTGAGTGTATCTGGTTTGATGTGGAGATCCTTGATCCACTTGGACTTAAGCTTTGTACAGGGTGATAAGCATGGATCGATCTGCATTTTTCTACATGTTGACCTCCAGTTCAACCAGCACCATTTGCTGAAAATGCTATCTTTTTTCCATTAGATGGTTTTGGCTCCTTTGTCAAAAATCAAGTGACCATAGGTGTGTGGGTTCATTTCTGGGTCTTCAATTCTGTTCCATTGGTCTGTCTGTCTGTCTCTGTACCAATACCATGCAGTTTTTATCACTATTGGTCTGTAATACTGCTTGAGTTCAGGGATAGTGATTCCCCCTGAAGTCCTTTTATTGTTGAGGATAGTTTTAGCTATCCTGGGTTTTTTGTTGTTCCAGATGAATTTGCAAATTGTTCTGTCTAACTCTTTGAAGAAATGGATTGGTATTTTGATGGGAATTGCATTGAATCTGTAGATCGCTTTTGGTTAAATGGCCATTTTTTACTATATTAATCCTGCCAATCCATGAGCATGGGAGATCTTTCCATCTTCTGAGGTCTTCACCAATCAAGTTTCCTCTCTTGTGAATTTTCTTCTTTTTTCTTTTTTAGTATTTTATTGCATTTTATTTACATTTCATTTATTTTTTTATTGGATTTTTTATTTACATTTCAAATGTTATCTCCTTTCTCAGTTTCCCATCCAAAAACCCCCTATCCTATCTCCCTCCCCCTTCTTTTATGAAGGTGCTCCCCAACCCATCTACTCACTCCTTCCAGCCACCCCACCCTGACATTTCCCTAAACTGGAGTGGTCAAGCCTTAGCAGGACGAAGGGCTTCTCCTCCCATTGATGCCCAACAAGGCCATCCTCTGCTACATATGCAGCTGGAGCCATGGGTCTGTCCATGTGTCTTTGGATGGAGGTTTAGTAAATGGGAGGTCTGATTGGTTGGTATTTTTGTTCTTATGGGATTGCAAACTCTTTAGCTCCTTCAATCCTTTCTCTAACTCCTCCTATGGGGACCCCATTTTCAATTCAATGGTAGGCTGCACTTCTTGGCATCAGCAATATTGTCTGGGTTTGGCAGCTATATATATATAAGCTGATTACCAAGTAGGACAGCTTCTGGATGGCCTTTCCTTCAAGTACTGCTCCAAACTTTGTCTCCTTATTTCCAACTATGAATATTTTTGCTCCCACTTTTAGGAAGCATGCAAGCATCCATACTTTGGTTGTTGTTCTTGAGTTTCATGCGGTCTGTGTATTGTATCTTAGGTAATCTGAGCTTTTGAGATGATATCCACTTTCAGTGAGTGCATGCCATGTGTATATTTTTGTGATTGGGTTATGCCACTCAGGATATTTTCTACTCCCACCCATTTGTCTAAAAACTTCATGAAGTCATTATTTTTAATAGCTGAGTTGTACTCCATTGTGTAGATGTACCACATTATCTCTATCTATTCTTCTGTTGAGAGACATCTGGATTCGGTCCAGCTTCTGGCTATTATAAAGAAGGCTGCTGTGAACATAGTGAAGCATGTGTCCTTGTTATATATTGGAACATCTTTTGGGTAAAAGCTCAGGAGTGGTAAAGCAGGATACTCAGGTAGTACTATGTCCAATTTCCTGAGGAAACTCTAGACTGATTTCCAGAGTGATTGTACCAGTTTGCAACCCCACCAACAATAGAGGAATGTTTCTCTTTCTCCCCATCCTTGCCAGCATCTGCTGTCACCTGAGTTTTTTGTCTTAGCCATTCTGATTGGTGTGAGGTGGAATCTTAGGGTTGTTTGGATTTGCATTTCCCTGATGACTAAGGATCTTGAACATTGCTTTAGGTGCTTTTTAGCCACTCGATAATCCTCAGCTGAGAATGCTTTGTTTAGCTCTGTACCCCATTTTTAATAGGGTTATTTGTTTCTCTGGAATTTAACCTCCTGAGTCTTTTGTATATATTGGATATTAGCCCTCTATCACATGAAGGATTGGTAAAGATCTTTTCCCAATCTGTTAGTTGCTGTTTTGTCCTAATGACAGTGCTCTTTGCCCTACAGAAGCTTTGCAGTTTTATGAGGTCCCATTTGTCGATTCTTAACCTTAGAGCATAAGATTCCCCAGTGCCCATGTGCTCGAGGCTCTTTCCCACTTTTTCTTCTATTAGTTTGAGTGTATCTGCTTTTATGTGGAGTGCCTTGATCCACTTGAACTTAAGCTTTGTATAGGGTGATAAGAATGGATTGATTTGCATTCTTCTACATGCTGATCTACGGTTGAATCAGGACCGTATGTTGAAAATACTGTCATTTTCAACTGGATGGTTTTAGCTCCTTTGTCAAAGGTCAAGTGACCACAGGTGTGTGGGTTCATTTCTGGGTCTTCAATTCCATTATATTCTTTTTCTGATAAAGGTAAAAAAGAAAAGTCTGATGGATCTTAATAAAATTGCCAGGTCCTCAATCTTGCTATACCCTCTCTAACTCAAGCTTAATTCATTCCATGTGGCAATATCAGGTGACCATGACCCAGTAAGTAAGCACAGATTCTTACAAGTATGGGCGACCTTTATGATTTCAGCAGTAGTGGCTGACCTCAGTAAACAATTCAGGCCTAAATATAAACAATGTATGATTTAATTGACCATTAGGGTACAACCATAATATGGTGCTAAATTCCATTCTGTACTCCCAGAATTTTAAAGAATTATATTTCCATTAAATAGAAGCCAATGCTATGTAAGCATTTAAAATAGTACGCACAGAGTGGGTTTTTGTCACTTTTATCAGTCTACATTTCACTGGAAGATGCCGTGGCTTGAGATTTATATTTAACTCTCTCATATATCATCCATCTATCTATCTACCTACCTATCTGTCTGTCTGTCTGTCTGTCTGTCTCTCCACTCACTCTACTTCCCTGTCAACCTCTGTACCCCTACCTCTCTCATTCCCTTCTCTTCCTCTATTTTTCCTCTCCCCTTAAACATCTTAACATGAAAAATGGAGCCCTGTGATTCTTACTAGGAATTATTGAACTTTAAATATAAAACAACCCTGATAAGCTTACCTTGATAAATGTCTTAAAATGCCAATAGCTAAAGGAGAGTTGGGGTCTGACATTTCTCCAAAGTGAATCATTGACTGAAAACAAATTCAATATTCTTTTGGCCACAGAACAGATGAGTGATATCTACCAAGCTAGAAAGTGCTAGTCATATTGTTAGTCATTCACCTTAATATCTTGTAGTATATTGTGAAACCTGGAAAATTAACAGTTCTAGAAAGTTCTTAATTTTTTCCTAACTCTATCCATTCTCAGCTTAACTAACAATATGTCTCAGTTCTGACAGTTAACAACTAATGCATGGAATATTCTAATAGCAAAATAAAGTATTACAAACTTTTACCATATACCTGGCCTGAGCATTTCTGTTCTCTGGAGCTAACAGAACCTGGTCACTTCTGATGTTTTTTAAAAGATTAGCTTAATCAACACAAAGAAATACCCCTTTCCTTAGCCATACACTGTAGAATAACATAGTTCTGAGTTGGTACTCATAAATATCCCTTTATTGTACTTTCTTGAATATATTACTCTTAAAAACAGAACATATCTGTTTTGCATGCTAGTTGCCTTTATACTTCCTATCACACAGTACACTATACAGAGAATGGTTAAGTAATGACAATTAAACAATTGCAGTATGTAAGATCTTCTATTTTATTATTTTTGTTTTTGTTATTGTTTTCAAGACAGGGTCTCACTATGTGATCCTGGAACACTTTCACCTTGCTATGTGAACCAGGCTAGCCTCAATCTCACAAAGATCTACCAGTTTCTGTCTACTGCATGCTAGAATAAAAGTTATACACAGCTACTAGACAGCAGATTTCATTCTTTACTAGCTGCATAGGAAGTTGACAGTTTTAAAATCCGAGTCTACCCATTGCATGTAGTAAATCTTGATTATTAATTTGGTGACAAGTATAATACAATACATTAAATAGTCAGTGAATATTCTTTGCAATCTTTGTTACATGAATATGTAATCAACTGAATCGTAGTGTATCTGCCTTTGTGAATGCTTACGGGTCAGATATTACAATAATCCTTTACTAGGGACCAACTACTTGTGTTTAGTTCCACTTTATTCTTAATGTAATAACAAAGCTTCACAAAAAAACTTTAAGAAGAGGAAGTGTTCAAATATCCTATATCCATGAACTAACAGAACAGAGTTCTTTAAAGATTCTTATAGGTTATCAGACTGTCAAGTACCATTATATAAATCATAAACACAGTGTATTATAAGTTCTGCTGAGTTCAAAGTCTGCTCTCTCTTTGAAGCATTTTGTTCTCAATAATAGACCCATATGACCAGTTTATCCCCTAGTACAGATTTTAAATGTTAGTATGAGAAGACTGTCCCAGGATGATCTCCTCAAGCCCCTGCAGTGTTCTAAGCCAGTCACTCTCATTAGTGTGAGTGCACATGGTGATAAGATCCGGGAGGCATTTATGTGACTCTAAAAAACCCCTCATGACATGCTGTCAGTTAAGATTCTACTCAGCCATTTTGGTTCTCTCTCTGGTGTTATTTTCTCTTTTTTCTGTACCATTTATTCGTACTTGACCCTATGTTTTAGAAAGAGCACACAAGTCAGTATTCCAGACATCCCAGGGACTTGAAGAGCTGATCTAATGCCTGTGTTGCAAGATGAAAAACAGAAGAATTTTGTTGAACCTATAAAAAGGATGACATTTTGCCTGGCCCTGAGCTGTTCTCTTCAAAATTGAAGCTTTTGCAGCTTGTGGTTCTTTGATTTGTGAGCCGAAGAGCATCGTATCTCGGCCATTACTGAATCATAAAAGTTCTCTGCCTCTTCCCAGATCATTTTATTTAAAGGGAAAAAAAGAAAAGCTTTATCTTACAGAATGCATTTTCATTTTATTTTCCTTCATTTGGAGCATTGGTCGAATGGATTCTGTAAGGTTTGAGGGAAACACATGTAAATGGTCATTTGCAAAGACCATTCAGCTGATACAAGAAGGTCATTTTGTGGTGGCTACATTGGAATAGGTGTCACGAGAATAGAGCATTCTGCAGCACTTTTTCTGCCAAATCACATTACGAGAGGCCAGAACCTTGTACACATTATTTATTCTCATCATCCATAAAATAGTAATAGAAAGCCACATAGCACATCCAGGTCAGGGTCTGGCTTAACCACCAAGTATTGACTGATGAGGGATGGAGTAAGCTGAGTATGAAGGAAGTAATGTCATTAAAATTCCCTCTGCATTCAAACACTTTGAACAAGAGAGAGACCTGTGCAGCGATTTTAGTGACATTCGAAGTTGTAATTTCTGGCTAAACCACATTATCTTTTAATGAAACCTGATCCGTTGCATAATTATTCCTCTATTCAACAAACATGTTTAGTGATTTTCAATGTCAGTCACTCTTCCAGCTGCTGAAAATCAATAGCTCAGGCGCCTTCTTCCTTGAGGCACCTTCAATCTATTTATAAACCCAGTATATCACAGTGATACACCTTGCTTAAAAGATCATTCTAGGCATGTCCCCACATTTACTACAACATCATTTCAAATGAAAAGACTATCAGGGCCTCTTACCCAGAGAAATGATAAAGAAAACAAACGTCTCACAGAGTTCATTTTTAAAAACTAATGTTTTGTGGGGTTTGTGGGGTTTGTTGTAGTTGAAGGCTTATCAAATCTCTGACACATAGTAAATTATTTTCTTATTCTGAATAAATATATATTTCTGTGCACAATTTTGCATTCTTGCTTTAGAGACAGTCCATTAAGTGCAGACCTCAAAGTCCTGGACCCGAGTCAAATTGTGATATAGGCTGCACCTGTGAGATATACACAGTCTCACAGCATGAAGTCAGGCTTGAAGGGTGAACAGCCAATGAAAGTTTCTATTATTACTGGAATTCTTTCCTTTTTTCTGCTTTGTTTTGTTCCGTCAAGAAAAAGTGTTTTCTGCAAAATCACTACACCCATGATAATCATTATCTTGCCTGTGTGTGTGTGCACGCACACACACATACACACACATACAGATGGACATTTATGTGTGTGAAGGGTAATGTAAAAACCAGAATTAATATCAGGTATCTTTGTCAACTACCATCTCAATTGCATTTAGTGACAGGGTCTCTACTGAACTGGAAACTTACTGGACGGCTAGACTGGATAAATGGCAAGGCTCTTTTATCTCTGACACTCCAGGTCTGGGGTAAGAATCAGGCTCTGTGAAGCATACCTTTTTAATATGATTTCTAGGGGTGTTAACACAGGTCTTATGATAGTGCAGTAAGGGATTGGTTTACCGAGTCATCAACCCAGGCCTCAGTTTCATTTCTAATTACTGCTTCCATACATAAGAAAATCAAATCCTTTCAGGAGTGCTGTGTAAAACTAGTTCTTGGTTTAATTTTTTCCAAGATCTACTGGCACATGTATGAAGCATGAATTTCTTTAGAAACTTAGTTTCTATTTTTTGTAAATGATTAATGACTTCATTGTTGTTGTTGATGTTGATGTTGTTTAGGTTTTTCCTCCTTTTTATTTACATTTCAAATGTTATCCTCTTTCTCAGCTCCCCTTTCTCAGCTGCTATCTCTCCCTGCTTCTATGACAGTGCTCTCAAACGCACCCCCCACTCCCTCCCACCTACATGTCCTGACATTCCCCTACACTGGGGGTATCTAGCCTTGACAGGACCAAGGGCCTCTCCTCCCATTGATGGCCAACAAGGCCATCCTCTGCTACATATACAGCTGGAGCCATAAGTCTGTCTCTGTGTACTCTTGGGATGGTAGTTTAGCCCCTAGAAACTCTGGGAGGGGTGTCTAGTTGGTTGATAATGTTATTTTCTTAGGGGATTACAAACCCCTTTATTTCCTTCAGTCCTTACTCTAACTGTTCCATTACAAACCCTGTTCTCAGTTGAATGGGTGGCTACAAGCAACCACCTCTGTATTTGTCAGGCTCTAGCAGAACCTCTCAAGAGACACCTATATCAGGTTCCTGTCATCATGCACTTCTTGGCATCTGCAATAGTATCTAGATTTGGGGACTGTGTGAGGGATGGATCCCCAGGTATGGAAGTTTTGGATGACCTTTCCTTCAGTCTCTGCTCCACACTTTGCTCCACACTTTGTCTCCTGTGAGTATTTTTGTTCCCCCTTCAAAGAAGGACTACCTTCTTCTTGAGCATCATGTGGTCTTTGAATTATTTCTTGGATATTCCGAGCTTTGGGGCTAATATCAACTTATCAGTGAGTGCAAATCATGTGTATTCTTTTGTGATTGGGTTACCTCACTCAAAATGATACTTTGTAGTCTCATTTATTCACCTAAGAAATTCATAAAGTCATTGTTTTTTATAGCTGAGTAGTACTCCATTGCGTAAATGTACTACATTTTCTGTATCTATTCCTCTGTTGAAGGACATCTGGGTTCTTTCCAGCTGCTGGCTATTATAAATAAGGCTGCTATGAACATAATGGAGCATGCATCCTTGTCATAAGTTGAAGCATATTTTGGGTATATGCCCAGAAGTGGTATTTTGGCACCTCAGGAAGTACTATGTCCAATTTTCTAAGGAACATTCAGATTGATTTCCAGAGCGGTGGTACCAGCTTGCAATCACCAACAATGGAGGAGTGTTCCTATTTCTACACATCCTCACCAGCATCTGTTTTAACCTGAGTTTTTTGATCATAGTCATTCTGACTGGTCTGAGGTGGAATGTCAGAGTAGCTTTGATTTGTATTTCCCTGATAACTAAGGATGTTGAACATTTCTTTAGGTGCTTCATGTCCATTTGATATTCCTCAGTTGAGAATTCTTTGTTTAACTCTGTACCCCATTTCTAACAGGCCTGTTTGATTCTGTGGAATCTAACTTGATGAGTTCTTTGTATATACTGGATATTAGCCCTCTGTTAAATGTAGGATTGGTAAAGATTTTTTCCCTATCTGTTGTTTACTTTTTGTCCTATTAACAGTGTCCTTTGCATTATAGAAACTTTGCAATTTTATGAAGTCCCATTTTTTATTGTTGATCTTAGAGCATAAGCCATTGGTATTCTGTTTAGGAAATTTCCCCGTGTTCGAGGCTCTTCCCCACTTTTGCTTCTATTAGACAAACTAAGTTTCTTTCTTTTTTTTATCTAGTGAAGTTCCTCAGCACTCCTCCAGCAGTACAATGGATGCTCTCACAGCACACATGGTTTGAACTCCAAGCACCCTCCCCCCCCAAAAAAAAGTATGTAATTTCCAGTTCCTAGGAACCCAACCTCCTTGTCTGGCCTTCATGAACACAAGTCATCGATGTGGTACACTCCATAAATACAAGCAAAGCACACATAAACATAAAATTGTAATAACTATTTGTAAGCGACTGTGTAAAATATGAAGCCATTTATAAGAGCATAGCCATAGTCAAAATAGTCAAGTAGAGGTGAAATAATATTACATGTAAGTGTTGATGATTTCTTCCACCATTTTGAAATACTTTTAGGACATAGGATATATATAACACTGAAATGACCACTTTTTCAAATCAGTTGGCAAATTCGTAGGTGGATTTAATATATACTATACAGAAAGATGTCCTTAAGAATATTGTTTGAGATAGCATTTATTCATCAAAGAAGTTTTATGCTTAATGTTTATAATTAATAAAGGTAATAAATATTTGGTAGGCATAGAATGTTTGTGTAGAAATAGCAAAACAAAAGCCATTATTATATAAAAGTAATGCATGCTGACAAAAACAGAAAATAAATAAAATAAATGTATATTATTTTCACTCATGAGATGAAAAAAAAGAATATTGTTTGAGGTTCTTCAGAAAATTGGACATAGTACTACCTGAGGACCCAGCTGTACCACTCCTGGTCATATACCGAAAAGCTGCTCCAATATATAACAAGGACACATGCTCCACTATATTCATAGCAGCCTTATTTATAATAGCCAGAAACTGGAAAGATCCCAAAGGTTCCTCAACAGAGGAATGGATACAGAAAATGTGGTAGATTTACACAATGGAGAACTACTCAACTATTAAAAACAATGACCTCATGAAATTCATAAGCAAATAGATGGGACTAGAAAATATCCTGAGTGAGGTAACCCAATCACAAAGAAACACACATAATATACACTCGCTGGTAAGTGGATATTAGCTCAGATTACCCAAGATACAATCTACAGACCACGTGAAGCTCAAGAAGGACAATCAAAGTGTCGATGCTTCAGTCTTCTCAGAAGGGGGAAGAAAAATATTCATAGGAGGAAATATGGAGACAAAGTTTGGAGCAGAGACTGAAGGAAAGGCCATCCAGAGAGTGCCCCACATGGGGATCCAGTCCTTATACATACAGCCACCAAGCCTAGACAATGTTGCTGATGCCAAGAAGTACATGCTGACAGGAGCCAGATATAGCTGTCTCCTGAGAGGCTGTGCCAGAGCATGACAAATACACAGGTGGATACTCACAGCCAACCATTGAACTGAGAACAGGGGTCCCCATTGGAGGAGTTATAGAAAGGATTGAAGGAGCTGAAGGGATTTGCAATCCCATAAGAACAACAATACCAACCAACCAGAGCTTCCAGGGACTAATTTACCATCCAAAGAGTACACATGGACAGACCCTTGACTCCAGTTTCATATGTAGCAGAAGATGGTCTTGTTGGACACCAGTGAAAGAAGACGCCCTTGGTCCTTCCAAAGCTTGACCCCCCCCAGTGGAGGGGCATGTCAGGGAGGGGAGGCAGGAAGGGGTGAGTGGATGGGTGGGGGAATACTCTCAAAGAAGAAGGGGGAGAGGGTTGGAAAGGAGATTTATGGATGGGAAACTGGGAAAGGCAATAATATTTGAAATGTAAATACAAAAATCCAAGAAAAAAAGAATATTCTCTCTCTCTCTCTCTCTCTCTCTCTCTCTCTCTCTCTCTCTCTCTCTCTCTCTCTCTCCCATCAACTCCCTCCTTTTCTCCTATTTAAACTAGTTAATTTCTTCAGGCTTTCTTGGTATGTGGAACGAGAAAAAAATATAGTTTTCATTTGTTTCAAAAATCTTAAATATGATGACCAGACCCAGTGAAGCCTATTCAGAAGGAAGATAGCCATCTGTTACCCATACACAGCTCTGTGGAGTTTTGAAACTGAGCCAAAACTGAGATTGAGGACAAGCTCCAAGGAAGAACTTTAGACTTCAAGTTAATCATTTGGTGTTTGGTGATGGGGGGAAAAATGAAGAACTAGTGAGCAAAATACAGATCAGCCTTGGAAACATTTATTTCTCTAAAATAGGCTTCAGAATTACCCAACCATGAAGAGATTCCTATTCAGGTTAAAGTCAACACAGTGTTTTATGTTTAATAAGCACATGTGTAAGCTGCAACTTGATGCATTTGACAAGAGCTTAGAAGTATAAAATGGTGGGATACAAACAGTAGCAGTGAGGATTCCTGTCTGCAGAGCCTCACTGTCTGCATTCACACACTGACTGCCTAGACATGATGATGCCTAGTGATCTTTGATGAGTAATTGAACCTCCATGATACTTGGTTACTTGAGAAGATAATACAAAATTAATGATAAGCTTTACCTTATTAGATTGCTGTGACGAATGAATGATATGATTTCTGTGGGGATACAAGTCCAATACTTGACAGAGAGGATGGACTCCATCAATATACTGTCCCATTAAAAGTAATGGTATGCATCTTAGTACCTATCTAGTATACTGACATGTGCTTTAAGAGGTCTTTGTCTCTCACGACAACATGCAGGTAGACATGGTTCTGGAAACATAGCTGCGAGTTCTACATATAGATCTGCAGACATCAGGAAGAAGTGTGTGACACCCTGGACCTGACATGAGCATCTGGGGCCTCAAAGTCCACACTCAGTGGTACACTTCTTTAAACAAAGTCACACCTCCCAATAGTGCTACTCCCTAAGGGCCTATAGGGACCATTTTTATTCAAACTCCAACAATGGATCATTCCAACTGAGAAAAAAATTATAAACTTAGAGTTTCTAATAAAGTGATTCTCCAAGCCTAAAGTTTTCATATTCTCCTGGTGGTATAGGAAGGGAAGTAGAATCTGATAGAGCAATAATTAGAAGCCTTTCTAAATAGATCCACATTAGTGGTGGTGTATAGAGAGAATCACAAACTTAGGTACCACAGGAGAGAGTTAGCAGGTGCTAGGCATTTAGAATTGTAGAACACTTTGCTGAATGAAGAAAAGCAGTTGGAATAGCTGGTTATTCACAGTGGAAAGCAGTTAGAATAAAGGTGAATTACCCTGTGAGGTTCTATAGCTTATGCTTCCTAAACTGCTTTTCCCAGGTATCTGTTTTGAAAATTCTGATGCTGTTGGGTTTGTGGACTTTCTTGCCTTTATATTTGTTCTGGTACCAGTCTCTACTTAGTGGAGTGCTTCCAAGTCAGTACCTAGAAGAAAAATAGAAACATCTTCAACCTTAGATAAATTTAAATGAACATCTTCCAAACTTAGATAAAATTGAACACTGTGGTGGGTGGCTTTTATGCCAAAAAAGATCTCTTTTTTTCTCTGATCAGTAAATATAGACAGTAAGCTCTTGGGAGATAATTCACTTGATAAAGTGCTTGGGTATAGATGATTATGATGATGGTGGTAGTGGTGGTGGTGATGGTGGTGGTGGTAGTGGTGGTGGTGGTGGTGGTGGTGGTGGTGGTGGTGGTGGTGGTGGTGGTGGTGTGAATACAAACAGAAAAAAGAAAGGTAGGGAGAGAGGGAGAGGGAGATAGAGAGATGGTCACTAGGATGGGGCAAGAGACACACCTTCACCCTGGTACTTACTACAGCCTCTTTTCAGAGAACAGCATATAGGTTTTAAAAGGGGGGGATTCTGTGATTTCATTTTATCACAGGAAAGACTATCTAAACAAAGCAATTTGAAGTCGAGTTGGAGTTTATTAGACAGAAAACTATGGTTTACTAGAGAAACAAGTATTCAGGAAATGAATAAAACTTACAAAGCGGTTCATGTGGGTTTCTCAAGGGAAACATTTAAGTGTCTAATCAGTGGTTATGTATATTATTTGGTGGCTCCCAAGTCTCAAAGGGTTACAAAGAAACTTTCTTTTTATTCTCTCTGTCTCTGTCTCTGTCTCTCTCTGTCTCTCTCTGTCTCTGTCTCTCTCTCTGTCTCTCTCTGTCTCTGTCTCTCTCTCTGTCTCTCTCTCTGTCTCTCTCTCTGTCTCTCTCTCTCTGTCTCTCTCTCTCTCTCTCTGTGTGTGTGTGTGTGTGTGTGTGTGTGTGTGTTTTAAATAGCTGAAAGTGTCTGCCTGTTTGTCTGTCTTAAAATGTATGATAATCTAATAGTACAAGTCCTGTTTCATAGTGTTTTACATGGGTGAAGGCATACTTTTTTTTACTGTGGAGTTTCTCATGAAAGTCCTATAAAATTGTAGGTTGATACTTTAGAGAAACAGATTCTACACAACTTACTGATACCTTAACACTATTCAAAACCTCACTGTATAAAAGGAATATTGCTTTGCACTGGCAACTTTCAAAGCAAGTACTGTTAATTATGGGAAAATTCTTGACTCTTGGCTAACAATACGCTTCAACTAGACTTAACTCCTCTTGTTCCCATGTCCTTTTCAATATTCTGTCTTTCCATCCTGCCGCAAAAGGAGCAACCCTATAAGTCAAAGGATAAAGACAACAATACCAAGTTGACAGAGCACAAGGATGACTTTCCCTTTAGATAAATAAACAAGTGTGTTAGTACAACCTTCATCCTTTCTGTTTATAAGAAAACCCACATTGGAATTGGCATAAAGTCTCTTTCAGCCTTATCAGGCTCAGAGCCAAAACGATGCTGGTTGAAATACAAATATTTCAAGCTTTCTCTGAAGCCTCCAAGATGTAGAAGTTCCCAGAAAACACTACTTCAGGATATTAATCATTCATTCCTATTTTGGGTATGTTCAATTGCAAGTACATTCTTGACTGTCCCAGGGCCTTGCTATGTCACTGGTTCATGCCTTTCATGCTCCATTATGCTCTCTGCCTTAAAAAAGAAGTTGTTCTGTCCAGAATTTCAAAAATGAAACTACCTTTCAGACTAAGAATCCTTTTTGTTTTGTTCACTCATCGTAGTTCATTTAGTCCAGCACCTTCCAAGCAATGTGTACTCAATAAATATAGTATTGCATGGTAGTTTATAATAACACTGTATGGGAAGACTTTATGTCCTATTTATTTTCCACTACCTCCCCCAGTAGATAACAGCAACAACAAAGGAGTGAACCAAGAAATAGTATGATTGGAAACAGGAAAAACTTCCTTCTTCCCCCATACTAATAAATGTCTGTGGTCAAGCACTAAGACCATCCATTTGACTTAAATCTACAGGAAGCAGTATATGGACTCCAAGAAAAGGGTCTACAAAGAGACAAAAGGAAACATGGCCCTTAAACTTAGTAACATCTCTGCATTCAAGCTGAAATGTCTAGAAAAGAATAAAGTTCAGCCTAGAATATCACCAGAGTCACATGAAAGAAAGCTGAGCGATTTCCTCTTCACCCCAGGCCAATAACTTATCTGGTGATATTTACTTTGTCAGGCCTACCATTTCAAGGGAAAGAATTCATGTAGAAAATGTTGGTAAGAATGAGCGCTTCCTATGAAACTTGCTCTATGTCAGGGACTAACTCAAGTGCATTTAACTGCGAACTATATTTGTGCTGACCTTGTTAACCATAAGGCTAAAAAATTTATAATCATAAGAAATATCATAGGGAAAATTGAAATAAAAAGATAAAATGAGTATGTTGAAGTATTCATACACACAAACAACCATCTTAGAAAAATCAAATAAAGAATTTGCAAGTTATTATAATAGGCTGCATTGCAGATTCCCACATAAGCTGTAAAACATCTAGAAGCTGGCAGCATGGAGGGACAATCAAGCATCTCCATGCCTTCTCTGCATAGTGCCTTCAAACACATGGCTGCAGATTTCACTGTACTAGTTAGAGAAATGTAGACTGAAGTATTCGTGAGAAGAAAATAATGAAAACTCCACAAAAAAGGTAATTCCAAAAATAATGAAACAAAGGAAATAAGATAAATTAGAACACAGAAAAAAGAGTAGTGTAACAAATATGGAATAGAATTTGTTCTGTTAAGACAGAGAGAGAGACTTAAGCTGTAGGTCTCCATTGGGTCTCTCCCATCAGAGATCAGAAAACCTGCAGAAGAAAGGGAAAAAAGACTGTAGTAGTCAGAGGGTTTGGAAGACACGAAAAACATGGTTCACCCAATCAACTAAACAGGGCTCAGTTAGACAGTAAGTACAGGACCTTCATGGATCTTCACTTGGTCTTCTGCATATAAATTATGTTTATAAGCTTTGTGTTTTGTGGAACTGCTAACAGCAGGAATGGCTCTATCTCTGAATCTTTTTTGTGTGCTCATGAGATTCTTTTCTCCTATTGTGTTGCTTCAACCAGTTGCAATATGCAGACTTTTGCTTTCCCTTATTGTATCTTGTTCTGTCCTGTTTGGATGTTACCTCATGGAGGCCCGCTCTCTTCAGAAGAGGAAATAGGGGAGAAGTGAATCTGAGGGAAATGGGAAGTGAGGAGCTGGGAGTAAAGAAGGGAGTAGAAGCACTGGTTGTGGTATATTATATGAGAGAAAAATCTATTTTCAGTAAAAATAATAATTAGATAATCAAAATTATCTACCTAGAAAAAAGAGAGGGAGAGAAGGAAACTTTTGATTGGGGAATTTATAAGTCATTAACAAAACAAAAACAAAAACAACTGGACTAAAAGCAATACAAATGTAAACTTTAAAAATGAAAAATGTAGAAATATGCACCAACATGTAGATGTACCACATTTTTTGAATCCGTTCCTCTGTTGAAGAGCATCTGTGTTCTTTCTACCTTCTGGCTAAAATAAAGAAGGCTGCTATGAACATAGTGGAGCATGTATCTTTGTTATATGTTGGGGCATCTTTTGGGTATGCCCAAGAGAGATATAGCTGGGTCCTCAGGTTGTGGAATGTCCAATTTTCTGAGGAACCTCCAGACTGATTTCCAGAGCAGTTGTACCACTTTGTGATCCCACGAACAATGGAGGAGTGTTCCTCTTTCTCCACATCCTCACCAGCATCTTCTGCCACCTGAGTTTTTTATCTTAGCCATTCTGACTGGTGTGAAGTAGAATCTCAGGGTTGTTTTGATTTGCATTTCCCTTATGACTAAAAATGTTGAACATTCCTTTAGGTGCTTTTCGGCCTCAGCTGAGAATGATTTGTTTAGCTCTGTACCCCATTTTTTAATAGTAACCCTATTTGACTCTCTGGAATCTAACTTCTTGAGTTCTTTGTATATTTTAGATATTAGTCCTCTATCAGTTGTAGGATTGGTCAAGATCTTTTCCCAATCTGTTGGTTGCCATATTGTCCTAATGACAGTGTCTTTTGCTTTACAAAAGCTTTGTAGTTTTATGAGATCCTATTTGTCAATTCTTGATCTTAGAGCATAAGCCATTGGTGTTCTGTTCAGAAAATTTTCCCCAGTGCCCATGTGTTGGAGACTCTTCCCCACTTTTTCTTCTATTAGTTTGAGTGTGTCTGGTTTGATGTGGAGGTCCTTGATCCACTTGGACTTAAGCTTTGCACATGGTGATAAGAATGGATCAATTTGCATTCTTCAACAGGCTGACCTCAAGTTGAACCAGCACCATTTGTTGAAAATGCTATCTTTCTTCCATTCGATTGTTTTAGCTCCTTTGTCAAAAATCAAGTGACCATAGGTGTTCATTTCTGGGTCTTCAATTCTGTTCCACTGGTATATCTGCCTGCCTCTGTACCAATACCATAGGTTTTTTATGACTATTGCTCTGTTCATGAAATTCATAGGCAAATGGAATGAACTAGAAAATATCATCCTGAGTGAGGTAACCCAATTACAGAAGAACACACTTGGTATGCACTCATTGATCAGTGGATATTAGCACAAAAGCTCAAATTACCCAAGATGCAATCCACAAACCAAAGGAAGCTCAAGAAGAAGGATGACCAAAATATGGATGATCCCACTCCTTCTTAAAAAGAGAAAAAAATATCCATAGGAGAGGATATGACTGAAGAAACAGCCATTCAGAGTCTGCCCCACATGTGGCCCACATATATATATACAGCCACCAAAACTAGATAAGATTGAGGATTGATGAAGCTAAAAAGTGCATGCTGACAGGGACCAGATATACATCTCTCTTGAGAGACACATCCAGAGCATGCCCAATACAGAGGTCAATGCTTGCAGCAAACCACTAAACTGAGAACAGGATCCCCTTGGGGGTAATTACAGGAAGGACTGAAAGAGCTGAAGGGATTGCAACCCCATAAGAACAACAGTGTCAACCAACCAGAGCTTCCAGGGACTAAACCACTACCAAAAGACTATACATGGACTGACCCGGGGCTTCACCTGCATATGTAGCAGAGAGTAGCCTTGTTGGGTCACGAGTGGAAGGGGAAGCCCTTGGTCCTGCCAAGGTTGGACCCCCAGTGCAGGGGAATGTCGGAGGGATGGGGGGAGCACCCGCATGGGGGAGGGGTGTGGATGGGGGCTTATGGACTGGAAACAGGAAAGAGAATAACATTTGAAATGTTAGTAAAGAAATATATCTAATAAAAAATAAATACATAAGTAAATAAAAAACAGAAACATGCAGCAGCACAACTAATTACTAAAAATAAAGGGAGAAAACCAACAGTTATAATAATCACAGACATATTTGAAGTTAAAGACAATGAGGTTCTGTCTCCTTTCTTCTCAGGGATCATTGGCCACCAGCCCATAAGGGCAGAGGGAGTAGAAGCAGGAAGCAGGGTTCAGATGGCCATGAGTATAAAGGAAGGACCTCCAGAGACAGATTCAGTGAGACAGGTCTACTTAATTGCAGGGTATATAAGGGTTTGCGTGTTATGATCAGAAAGGGCTGATTGGTTATAACACAGTACCTAACCATTATACCACAGGAAGGGCTAAGCAGGAGTTATGTGTTGAATCATGCAGTGTTTGCAGGAAACTTTGTGTGGTGTCATCCTCCTGATAAGCTCAGGCACCTGTATTTAGAGACCCTCTCCAGATCTGGTCAATGAAAAGGGGGAAAACCCACTGAGAAAGTGATCCATCCATTTTGCACCTGCCACAGTAATTACAGGTCTTCCAATAAAACTACAATAAAAATAATAATTTTAATGTCTTAAGTATTTTACTTATTTTATGTGTATGAGTGTCTTACTTTCATGTATGTAAGTGCACCATCTGTGTGTAGTGACCTCAAATACTCAAAGAACATCATGTCTACTGAGAGTGGAGTTAGAAGAGATTGTAAACCAATATATGTATGCTGGGAAATGAACCAAAGTCCCTGGAAGAGCACCAAGTGGTCTTAACCCATGAACCATCTCTCCAGATCCAATTTTAATTTTTTAAAATATACAATTTATGATGGTAAAATAATTATGATAACCTCTACTGCAATAGCATCTCTTTGCACATTGTGTGAAATACAGTCTTTATCTTACAAATTTAATGCTACAGTGACTTCTAGTTGACTGAAAAAACAGAATTGAACTTGAAATAACCGAGAAACATTAATAAAAGTCAACCACAGTAGCCCTTAATGAAAAATGTCAATGTACTGTCCCCAGTAAAACAATCTATGATGTTGTCTTAGTTAGGGTTTACTGTTGTGAAAAGACACCATTACCAAGGCAACTCCTATAAGGACAATATTTAATTGGAGCGAGCTTACTGGTTTAGAGGCTCAGTCCATGATCATCAAGGTGGGAGCATGGCAGCATCTAGACAGGTATGGTGCAGGCAGAGCTGAGAGTTCTATATCTTCATCTGAAGGCTGCTAGTGGAAGACTGACTTCAGACAGCTAGGGCAAGGATCTTAAGCCTACACCCACAGTGACACCCCTACTCCAAAAGGGCCACACCTTCTAATAATGCCACTCCCTGGACCAGGAATATTCAAACTATGAAGCGCTAATGTGCTCTGGTAAAAATTTATAGATATGCAAATTTTAAAAGTATTCTTTTTTTTTTTTATTAACTTGAATATTTCTTATATACATTTGAGTGTTATTCCTTTCCGGTTTCCGGGCAAACATCCCCCTCCCCCCTTCTTTATGGTGTTCCCTCCCCACCCTCCCCCCATTGCCGCCCTCCCCCCCAACAGTCCCTAGTTCTGGGGGTTCAGTCTTAGCAGGACCCAGGGCTTCCCCCCTTCCACTGGTGCTCTTACTAGGATATTCATTGCTACCTATGAGGTCAGAGTCCAGGGTCAGTCCATCTTATAGTCTTTTAGGTAGTGGCTTGAACGTCCCTGGAAGCTCTGGTTGTAGGCATTGTTGTACATATGGGGTCCTCAGCCCAAGTATTCTTAAATATGAAATACAATTTACTACAAAATAGACATTAGAAAAACCCAAATTTCTAAACTACTGTTTTGAAAATGAATAGATGTACAATCACAAACCACTGAAATATTTATATACTATTGCCAAATTTATGTTAACACAAATGCATGGTCATAGGTTTATTTTATGATTAAAGAAAGACTTAAATGACCCATATGTTCCCCATTATCATATTTTCCTTTATTTCTTTAAAACTCATATGTGCAAAGCTGATTTCACACACATACACACACATACACACAAACACACACACACACACACAAACACACCACACACACACACACTCCATCAATTCCCACTATTCAGACTTGTTAGGTTCCATAAAATTACTGTGTACACTTAATTAGCAAGTGCTGAAACATTGCCCCTGGAAAACTATAGGGTGATATTCTTGAAAGCCTCATGTTGCAATACTCTGGAAAGTGGATAAATACATAACTCTGTTTCATGTGTGTTTTTGTTTAATTACTCATTATTTAATTTGTGTTTTCAATCCATTAACAGATAATTTACTGTTAGTAGCATTGTAACCTAGGTGGGAATGAGTCTTATGTAACTCACAGTTCTCCACAAGGTGTATCATAGCCTTCTTTTGCTCTATGCTGAGGCCTCTTTAAACAGTGAAAACACCAAGAGAAAGTGCAAAAATGACTTGATAAAAACATGACAAAATGGCAATGGTTTATAGCACAGTGGGAATCTGTGCAAATGACAGACAGAAACTTCTCCAGATAATTTGTATCTGTACCAAATATGTACAGATGTACTGAAAGTCTGCAACTTTTTCATGTTACTCCTTACACATAACTCCTTCCATAGCATTCCCATCATATATTTTAAAACAAATTGAGAGGTGATTTAAAGTATATGGGAGTATGCGTACTGGATATGTGCAAATTTTACACCATTTTAGGTGAAGAACTTGAGCATCTGTTGATTTGGGTATCCAAGACAGGATTCTAGGACCAATACCTCCAGAATTATCCAAGGACAAATCGACTCAAACTGAAACAAGAAGGTAGACAATCTTGGTTAACCCCAGATATAATATGTATATTGAGGCACATGATTTTTCATGCATCTACATGTCCACGGTGACCACAAAAGCTCCTGAATGATTTTGCAATAAAAATAAATTTACTTAGTACGTAGGTTCTGAAATGCAAATTACATAACAAATGGATAAACACCTACGTTCATTATAAAATCAAATACAAATATTTAACATTGTACACCAGATATGTCCTCAACTTAACATTAAAATCTTTCTGAAAGCACTTGCCTCTAAGCGTCATGACTTGAGTCTAATCCCTGGACCGACATGATAGAAGAAAAGTGCTGACTACCCCTATGCATTTATATACACGCACACACAGAGAGAATAAATAAATAATTAAATAAATGTTTTTTAAAGCCTTTCTTAGAGAGGACATAATGGGACTTTAAATGATTCTAGA